>NC_092252.1:24810947-24843447 GCF_036320965.1 Panulirus ornatus | reverse complement strand
CATTCTCTCGCCTTTTTCCTTGCGCTACCTCGCTAACGCGGGAGACAGCGACAAAGTATGATATATATATATATATATATATATATATATATATATATATATATATATATATATATATATATATATATATATATATATATATATATTCCTATGAGTCCACGGGGAAAATGAAAATGAAATACGAAAAGTTCCCAAGGGCACTTTCGTGTAATAATCACATCATCAGGGGAGACACAAGAGAGAAATATAACAGTCAGTTGATATACATCGAAGAGACGAAGCTAGGACGCCATTTGGTAAACATGTGATTGTTCAAAACATACAACGAGCGTTCATAAACTTATATTACAAATCTTATCGACAATAAAGTTATCTAACTTGTATAGACCATCACTAATATTAAGATTATAGATCTTGGTGTATTTAATAATGGAAGATTCAATGATATTTCTCTTGGTAATAGAGTTAGAGTTGATAACTGAGATGGCGTTACTCCAGTCAATACAATGATCATAGTTTTTAACGTAATTAAACAATGCATTTTATTCTTGTCCCGTTCTCATACTATATATATGTTGCTTAAGTCTAACAGAAAGATCCTTACCAGTCTGACCAACATAAAATTTATCACAGTTTCCACAAGGCACTTTATAGATGCATCCAAGAGAATTTTCTGGTGAATTGCTGATTAAGATATTCTTTATAGTATTACTTTTGCTAAAGGCAACATTTACATTAAAGGGTTTAAGCAACATGGGAGGCAAAGTGAAATTATTATTAAAAAGGAGAACTAAAAGATTCTTGGTGTCAATAGGAGGTTTGGGCTCAACTCTATAAAATGATTTCTTTGTTAACTTAAGGGATTTATCAATGAAAGATTTAGGGTACTTTAACTTGGATCCAATAGAATATATCTTCTCAAACTCATCATCAATAAACTCTGGACTGCAAATACGTAATGCACTAAGGAACATAGATTGAAATGATGATAATATAAGTCTGTCATGTTGAGATGAGTAATAATGGATATATGAGCATACATTGGTGGGTTTTCTGTATATGCTAAACTTAAACTTGTTTCCTTGTCTATGGATCATGCAATCTAAAAATGGTAACATACCATTATTTTCATTTTCTACAGTAAATTTGATGGAAGGTACTAAATTGTTAAGTAAGGGGAGAAATATTTGTAAATTTTCATTTGTTGGCCAAACACAAAGAACATCATCTACATACCTACACCAAATTGCATTAAAAGGTAAAATATCCTGTAGTAATTTTGTTTCAAAAAATTCCATATAGTACAGGTGAAAGAGGGTTACCCATTGCCATACCAAATTTTTGAGCATAATAATCTCCATTAAATTGAAATACACAGTCTTTTATTCACAATTTTATCAGTTCAATGAAATTAGACTTTGAAACAGGTAAATTAATATCATTGAAGACACCAATGTATGCTCATATATCCATTATTACTTATCTCAACATGACAGAGTTATATTACCATCATTTCAATCTATGTTCCTTAGGGCATTACGTATTTGCAGTCCAGAGTTTATTGATGATGAGTTTGAGAAGATATATTCTATTCCATCTAAGTTAAAGTACCCTAGATCTTTCATTGATAAATCCCTTAAGTTAGCAAAGAAATCATTTTATAGAGTTGAGCCCAAACCTCCCATTGACACCAAGAATCTTTTAGTTCTCCCTTTTAATGATAATTTCACTTTGCTTCCCATGTTGCTTAAATCCTTTAATGTAAATGTTGCCTTTAGCAACAGTAATACTATAAAGAATATCTTAATCAGGAATTCACCAGAAAATTCACTTAGATGCATCTATAAAGTGCCTTGTGGAAACTGTGATAAATTTGATGTTGGTCAGACTGGTATGGATCTTTCTGTTAGACTTAAGCAACATGAATATAGTATAAGAACGGGACAAGAATCAAATGCCTTGTTTAATCACGTTAAAAACTATGATCATTGTATTGACTGGAGTAACGCCATCTCAGTTATTAACTCTACCTCTATTACCAAGAGAAATATCATTGAATCTTCTGTTATTAAATACACCAAGAATTATAATCTTATTATTAGTGATGGTCTATACAAGTTAGATAACTTTATTCTTGATAAAATTTGTAAAATGATAAGTTTATGAACGCTTGTTGTATTTTTTGGACAATCACATGTTTACCAAATGTCGTCCTAGCTTCGTCTCTTCGATGTATATCAACTGACTGTTATATTTCTCTCTTGTGTCTCCCCTGATGATGTGATTATTACACGAAAGTGCACTTGGGAACTTTTCGTGTTTCATTTTCCCCATGGACTCATAGGAATAGGAATATATATATATATATATATATATATATATATATATATATATATATATATATATATTTACTTTTCTTTGTCACTGTCTCCCGCGTTAGCGAGATAGCGCAAGGAAACAGACGAAAGAATGGCGCAACCCGCCCACATACGCATGTATATACATACATGTCCACAAACGCACAATATACATACCTATACATCTCAATATACACATATATATACACACACAGACATATACATATATACACATGTACATAATTCATACTGTCTGCCTTTATTTGTTCCCATCGCCACCTCGCCACACATGGAATAACAACCCCTTCCCCCCTCATATGTGCGAGGTAGCGCTAGGAATAACACCAAAGGCCCCATTCGTTAACACTCAGTCTCTAGCTGTCATGTAATAATGCACCGAAACCACAGCTCCCTTTCCACATCCAGGCCCCACACACTTTGCATGGTTTACCCCAGACGCTTCACATGCCCTGGTTCAATCCATTGACGGCACGTCGACCCCGGTATACCACATCTTTCCAATTCACTCTATACCTTGCACGCCTTTCACCCTCCTGCATGTTCAGGCCCCGATCACTCAAAATCTTTTTCACTCCATCCTTCCACCTCCAATTTGGTCTCCCACTTCTTCTCGTTCCCTCCACCTCTGACACATATATCCTCTTGGTCAATCTTTCCCCACTCATTCACTCCATGTGACCAAACCATTTCAAAACACCCTCTTCTGCTCTCTCAACCACACTCTTTTTATTTCCACACATCTCTCTCACCCTTACATTACTTACTCGATCAAACCACCTCACACCACACATTGTTTTCAAAAATCTCATTTCCAGCACATCTACCCTCCTGCGCACAAATCTATCCATAGCCCACGCCTCGCAACCATACAACATTGTTGGAACCACTATTCCTTCAAATATACCCATTTTTGCTTTCTGAGATAATGTTCTCGACTTCCACACATTCTTCAACGCTCCCAGGATTTTCGGCCCCTCCCCCACCCTATGATTCACTTCCGCTTCCATGGTTCCATCCGCTGCCAGATCCACTCCCAGATATCTAAAACACTTTACTTCCTCCAGTTTTTCTCCGTTCAAACTTACCTCCCAATCGACTTGACCCTCAACCCTACTGTACCTAATAACCTTGCTCTTATTCACATTTACTCTTAACTTTCTTCTTTCACACACTTTACCAAACTCAGTCACCAGCTTCTGCAGTTTCTCACATGAATCAGCCACCAGCGCTGTATCATCAGCGAACAACAACTGACTCACTTCACAAGCTCTCTCATCCACAACAGACTTCATACTTGCCCCTCTTTCCAAAACTCTTGCATTCACCTCCCTAACAACCCCATCCATAAACAAATTAAACAACCATGGAGACATCACACACCCCTGCCGCAAACCTACATTCACTGAGAACCAATCACTTTCCTCTCTTCCTACATGTACACATGCCTTACATCCTCGATAAAAACTTTTCACTGCTTCTAACAACTTGCCTCCCACACCATATATTCTTAATACCTTCCAAAGAGCATCTCTATCAACTCTATCATATGCCTTCTCCAGATCCATAAATGCTACATACAAATCCCTTTGCTTTTCTAAGTATTTCTCACATACATTCTTCAAAGCAAACACCTGATCCACACATCCTCTACCACTTCTGAAACCACACTGCTCTTCTCCAATCTGATGCTCTGTACATGCCTTCACCCTCTCAATCAATACCCTCCCATATATGTAATTTGAGCACTCTCTCTTATCCCCTTTGCCTTTGTACAATGGCACTATACAAGCATTCCGCCAATCCTCAGGCACCTCACCATGAATCATACATATATTAAATAACCTTACCATCCAGTCAACAATACAGTCACCCCCTTTTTTTAATAAATTCCACTGCAATACCATCGAAACCTGCCGCCTTCCCGGCTTTCATCTTTCGCAAAGCATTTACTACCTCTTCTCTGTTTACCAAATCATTTTCCCTAACCCTCACACTTAGCACACCACCTCGACCAAAACACCCTACATCCGCGACTCTATCATCAAACACATTCAACAGACCTTGAAAATACTCACTCCATCTCCTTCTTACATCACCACTACTTGTTATCATCTCCCCATTAGCCCCCTTCACTGAAGTTCCCATTTGCTACCTTGTCTTACGCACTTTATTTACCTCCTTCCAAAACATCTTTTTAGTCTCCCTAAAATTTAATGATATTCTCTCACCCCAACTCTCATTTGCCCTCTTTTCACCTCTTACACCTTTCTCTTGACCTCCTGCCTCTTTCTTTTATACATCTCCCACTCATTTGCATTTTTTCCCTGCAAAAATCGTCCAAATACCTCTCTCTTCTCTTTCACTAATAATCTTACTTCTTCATCCCACCACTCACTACCCTTTCTAATCAACCCACCTCCCACGCTTCTCATGCCACAAGCATCTTTTGCGCAAGCCATCACTGCTTCCCTAAATACATCCCATTCCTCCCCCACTCCCCTTACCTCCTTTGTTCTCACCTTTTTCCATTCTATATTCAGTCTCTCCTGGTAGTTTCCTCACACAAGTCTCCTTCCCAAGCTCACTTACTCTCACCACCCTCTTCACCCCAACATTCTCTCTCCTTTTCTGAAAACCCATACTAATCTTTACCTTCGCCTGCACAAGATAATGATCAGACATCCCTCCAGTTGCACCTCTCAACACATTAACATCCAAAAATCTCTCTTTCGCGCGCCTATCAATTAACACGTAATCCAATAACGCTCTCTGGCCATCCCTCCTACTTACATACGTACATTTATGTATATCTCGCTTTTTAAACCACGTATTCCCAATCACCAGACCTTTTTCAGCACATAAATTTACAGGCTCTTCACCATTTCCATTTACAACACTGAACATCGCAGATATACCAATTATTCCCTCAACTGCCACATTACTCACCTTTGCATTCAAATCACCCATCACTATAACCCGGTCTTCTGCATCAAAAGCACTGACACACTCATTCAGCTGCTCCCAAAACACTTGCCTCTCATGGTCTTTCTTCTCATGCCCAGGTGCCTATGCACCAATAACCACCCATCTCTCTCCATCAACTTTCAGTTTTACCCATATCGATCTAGAATTTACTTTCTTACACTCTATCACATACTCAGACAACTCCTGTTTCAGGAGTAGTGCTACTCCTTCCCTTGCTCTTATGCTCTCACTAACCCCTGACTTTACTCCCAAGACATTCCCAAACCACTCTTCCCCTTTCCCCTTGAGCTCCATTTCACTCAGAGCCAAAACATCCAGGTTCCTTTCCTCAAACATACTACCTATCTCTCCTTTTTCTCATCTTGGTTACATCCACACACATTGAGGCACACCAATCTGAGCCTTCAGCCTTCGAGAATGTGGATGAGAGAGCTTGGGAAGTGAGTCAGTTGTTGTTCGCTGATGATACAGCGCTGGTGGCTGATTCATGTGAGAAACTGCAGAAGCTAGTGACTGAGTTTGGTAAAGTGTGTGAAAGAAGAAAGTTAAGAGTAAATGTGAATAAGAGCAAGGTTATTAGGTGGAGTAGGGTTGAGGGTCAAGTCAATTGGTAGGTAAGTTTGTATGGAGAAAAACTATAGGAAGTAAAGTGTTTTAGATATCTTGGAGTTGATCTGGCAGCGGATGGAACCGCGGAAGTGGAAGTGAATCATAGGGTTGGGGAGGGGGCGAAAATTCTGGGAGCCTTGAAGAATGTTTGGAAGTCGAGAACATTATCTCGGAAAGCAAAAATGAATATGTTTGAAGGAATAGTGGTTCCAACAATGTTGTATGGTTACGAGGCGTGGGCTATAGATAGAGTTTTGCGCAAGGGGGTGGATGTGCTGGAAATGAGATGTTTGAGGACAATATGTGGTGTGATGTGGTTTGATCGTGTAAGTAATGTAAGGGTAAGAGAGATGTGTGGAAATAAAAAGAGTGTGGTTGAGAGGGTAGAAGAGGGTGTTTTGAAATGGTTTGATCGCATGGAGAGAATGAGTGAGGAAAGATTAACCAAGAGGATATATGTGTCAGAGGTGGAGGGAACGAGGAGAAGTGGGAGACCAAATTGGAGGAGAAAAGATGGAGTGAAAAAGATTTTGAGTGATCGGGACCTAAACATGCAGGAGGGTGAAAGGCGTGCAAGGAATAGAGTGAATTGGAACGATGTGGTATACCGGCATCGACGTGCTGTCAATGGATTGAACCAGGGCATGAGAAGCGTCTAGGGTAAACCATGGAAAGTTCTGAGGGGTCTGAATTTGGAAAGGGAGCTGTGGTTTCGGTGCATTATTACATGACAGCTAGAGACTGAGTGTGAACGCATGGGGCCTTTGTTGTCTTTTCCTAGCGCTACTTCGCACAAATGAGGGACGAGGGGGCTGTTATTCCATGTGTGGCGAGGGTGGCGATGGGAATAAATAAAAGCAGACAGTATGAATTATGTACATGTGTATACATGTATATGTCTGTGTGTGTATGTATATATGTACATTGAGATGTATAGGTATGTATATCTGCGTGTATGGACGTGTATATATATATACATATGTATATGGGTGGGTTGGGCCATTCTTTCGTCTGTTCCCTTGCGCTACCTCGCTAACGCGGGAGACAGCGACAAAGCAAAATAAATAAATAAATAAATAAATAAATAAATAAATAAATAAATATATATATATATATATATATATATATATATATATATATATATATATATATATATATATATATATATCTTTATTCTCCCTAAAATTTACTGATAGTCTCTCACCCCAACTCTCATTTGCCCTTTTTTTCACCTCTTGCACCTTTCTCTTGACCTCCTGTCTCTTTCTTTTATACTTCTCCCACTCAATTGCATTTTTTCCCTGCAAAAATCGTCCAAATGCCTCTCTCTTCTCTTTCACTAATACTCTTACTTTTTCATCCCACCACTCACTACCCTTTCTAAACAGCCCACCTCCCACTCTTCTCATGCCACAAGCATCTTTTGCGCAATCCATCACTGATTCCCTAAATACATCCCATTCCTCCCCCACTCCCCTTACTTCCATTGTTCTCACCTTTTTCCATTCTGTACACAGTCTCTCCTGGTACTTCCCCACACAGGTCTCCTTCCCAAACTCACTTACTCTCACCACCTTCTTCACCCCAACCTTCACTCCTCTTTTCTGAAAACCCATACTAATCTTCACCTTAGCCTCCACAAGATAATGATCAGACATCCCTCCAGTTGCACCTCTCAGCACATTAACATCCAAAAGTCTCTCTTTCGCACGCCTGTCAATTAACACGTAATCCAATAACGCTCTCTGGCCATCTCTCCTACTTACATAAGTATACTTATGTATATCTCGCTTTTTAAACCAGGTATTCCCAATCATCAGTCCTTTTTCAGCACATAAATCTACAAGCTCTTCACCATTTCCATTTACAACACTGAACACCCCATGCATACCAATTATTCCCTCAACTGCCACATTACTCACCTTTGCATTCAAATCACCCATCACTATAACCCGGTCTCGTGCATCAAAACCGCTAACACACTCATTCAGCTGCTCCCAAAACACTTGCCTCTCATGATCTTTCTTCTCATGCCCAGGTGCATATGCACCAATAATCACCCACCTCTCTCCATCAACTTTCAATTTTACCCATATTAATCGAGAATTTACTTTCTTACATTCTATGACATGTTCTGGAAGGAGGTAAATAAAGTGCGTAAGACAAGGGAGCAAATGGGAACTTCAGTGAAGGGCGTAAATGGGGAGGTGATAACAAGTAGTGGTGATGTGAGAAGGAGATGGAATGAGTATTTTGAAGGTTTGTTGAATGTGTCTGATGACAGAGTGGCAGATATAGGGTGTTTTGGTCGAGGTGGTGTGCAAAGTGAGAGGGTTAGGGAAAATGATTTGGTAAACAGAGAAGAGGTAGTAAAAGCTTTGCGGAAGATGAAAGCCGGCAAGGCAGCAGGATTGGATGGTATTGCAGTGGAATTTATTAAAAAAGGGGGTGACTGTATTGTTGATTGGTTGGTAAGGTTATTTAATGTATGTATGACTCATGGTGAGGTGCCTGAGGATTGGCGGAATGCGTGCATAGTGCCATTGTACAAAGGCAAAGGGGATAAGAGTGAGTGCTCAAATTACAGAGGTATAAGTTTGTTGAGTATTCCTGGTAAATTATATGGGAGGGTATTGATTGAGAGGGTGAAGGCATGTACAGAGCATCAGATTGGGGAAGAGCAGTGCGGTTTCAGAAGTGGTAGAGGATGTGTGGATCAGGTGTTTGCTTTGAAGAATGTATGTGAGAAATACTTAGAAAAGCAAATGGATTTGTATGTAGCATTTATGGATCTGGAGAAGGCATATGATAGAGTTGATAGAGATGCTCTGTGGAAGGTATTAAGAATATATGGTGTGGGAGGAAAGTTGTTAGAAGCAGTGAAAAGTTTTTATCGAGGATGTAAGGCATGTGTACGTGTAGGAAGAGAGGAAAGTGATTGGTTCTCAGTGAATGTAGGTTTGCGGCAGGGGTGTGTGATGTCTCCATGGTTGTTTAATTTGTTTATGGATGGGGTTGTTAGGGAGGTAAATGTAAGAGTCCTGGAAAGAGGGGCAAGTATGAAGTCTGTTGGGGATGAGAGAGCTTGGGAAGTGAGTCAGTTGTTGTTCGCTGATGATACAGCGCTGGTGGCTGATTCATGTGAGAAACTGCAGAAGCTGGTGACTGAGTTTGGTAAAGTGTGTGGAAGAAGAAAGTTAAGAGTGAATGTGAATAAGAGCAAGGTTATTAGGTACAGTAGGGTTGAGGGTCAAGTCAATTGGGAGGTGAGTTTGAATGGAGAAAAACTGGAGGAAGTGAAGTGTTTTAGATATCTGGGAGTGGATCTGTCAGCGGATGGAACCATGGAAGCGGAAGTGGATCATAGGGTGGGGGAGGGGGCGAAAATTTTGGGAGCCTTGAAAAATGTGTGGAAGTCGAGAACATTATCTCGGAAAGCAAAAATGGGTATGTTTGAAGGAATAGTGGTTCCAACAATGCTGTATGGTTGCGAGGCGTGGGCTATGGATAGAGTTGTGCGCAGGAGGATGGATGTGCTGGAAATGAGATGTTTGAGGACAATGTGTGGTGTGAGGTGGTTTGATCGAGTAAGTAACGTAAGGGTAAGAGAGATGTGTGGAAATAAAAAGAGCGTGGTTGAGAGAGCAGAAGAGGGTGTTTTGAAATGGTTTGGGCACATGGAGAGAATGAGTGAGGAAAGATTGACCAAGAGGATATATGTGTCGGAGGTGGAGGGAACGAGGAGAAGAGGGAGACCAAATTGGAGGTGGAAAGATGGAGTGAAAAAGATTTTGTGTGATCGGGGCCTGAACATGCAGGAGGGTGAAAGGAGGGCAAGGAATAGAGTGAATTGGAGCGATGTGGTATACAGGGGTTGACGTGCTGTCAGTGGATTGAATCAAGGCATGTGAAGCGTCTGGGGTAAACCATGGAAAGCTGTGTAGGTATGTATATTTGCGTGTGTGGGTGTGTGTATGTACATGTGTATGGGGGGGGGTTGGGCCATTTCTTTCGTCTGTTTCCTTGCGCTACCTCGCAAACGCGGGAGACAGCGACAAAGTATAAAAAAAAAAAAAAAAAAAAAAAAAATATATATATATATATATATATATATATATATATATATATATATATATATATAATCCCCTATCCCTGGGGATAGGGGATTAAGAATACTTCCCACGTATTCCCTGCGTGTCGTAGAAGGCGACTAAAAGGGCAGGGAGCGGGAGGCTGGAAATCCTCCCCTCTCGTTTTTTTTTTTTTTTTTTTTTTTTTTTTTTTTCCAAAAGAAGGAACAGAGTGGGCCACGTGAGGATATTCCAAAAAAGGCCCAGTCCTCTGTTCCTAACGCTACCTCGCTAACGCGGGAAATGGCAAATAGTTTAAAAGAAAGAATATATATATATATATATGTGGTATACCGGGGTTGACGTGCTGTCAGTGGATTGAATCAGGGCATGTGAAGCGTCTGGGGTAAACCATGGAAAGCTGTGTAGGTATGTATATTTGCGTGTGTGGACGTATGTATATACATGTGTATAGGGGTGGGTTGGGCCATTTCTTTCGTCTGTTTCCTTGCGCTACCTCGCAAACGCGGGAGACAGCGACAAAGCAAAAAAAAAAAAATATACATACATATATATATATATATATATATATATATATATATATATATATATATATATATATATATATATATATATATTATATATATTATACATAAATATATATATATATATATATATATATATATATATATATATATATATATATATATATATATATAAATATATATATGTATATATATATATATATATATATATATATATATATATATATATGTATATATATATATATATATATATATATATATATATATATATATATATATATATATATATATATATATATATATACATATATATATATATATATATATATATATATATATATATATATATATATATATATATATATATATATATATATATATAATTTTCAAGGTTTATTGAATGTCTTTCATGATTGAGTGGCAGATATAGAGTGTTTTGGTAGAGGTGGTGGGCAAAGTGAAAGGGTTAGGGAAAATGATTTGGTAAACAGAGAAGAGGTAGTAAAAGCTCTGCTGAAGATGAAAGCCGGCAAGGCAGCGGGTTTGGATGGTATTGCAGTAGAATTTATTAAAAAAAAAGGGTGACTTTATAATTGAATGGTTGGTAAGGTTATTTAATGCATGTATGACTCATGGTGAGGTGCCTGAGGATTGGAGGAATGCTTGCATATTGCCATTGTACAAAGTCAAAGGGGATAAGAGTGATGCTCAAATTACAAAGATATAAGTTTGTTGAGTATTCCTGGTAAATTATATGGGAGGGTATTGATTGAGAGGGTGAAGGTATGTACAGAGCGTCAGATTGGGGAAGAGCAGTGTGGTTTCAGAAGTGGTAGAGGATGTGTGGATCAGGTGTTTGCTTTGAAGAATGTATGTGAGAAATACTTAGAAAAGCAAATGGATTTGTACGTAGCATTTATGGATATAGAGAAGGCATATGATAGAGTTGATAGAGATTTTCTGTGAAGGTATTAAGAATATATGGTGTGGTAGCCAAGTTGTTAGAATCAGTGAAAAGTTTTTATCGAGGATGTAAGGCATGTGTACGTGTAGGAAGAGAGGAAAGTGATTGGTTCCCAGTGAATGTAGGCTTGCGGCAGGGGTGTGTGATGTCTCCATGGTTGTTTAATTTGTTTATGGTTGGGGTTGTTAGGATGGTGAATGCAAGAGTTTTGGAAAGAGGGGCAAGTATGCAGTCTGTTGTGGATGAGAGAGCTTGGGAAGTGAGTCAGTTATTGTTCGTTGATGATACAGCACTGGTGGCTGATTCATGTGAGAAACTGCAGAAGCTGGTGACTGAGTTAGGTAAAGTGTGTTAAAGAAGAAAGCTGAGAGTAAATGTGAATAAAAGCAAGGTTACTAGGTACAGTAGGGCTGAGGGACAAGTCAATTGGGAGGTACGTTTAAAGGGAGAAAAGCTGGAGGAAGTGAAGTGTTTTAGATATCTGGGAGTGGATTTGGCAGCGGATGAAACCATGGAAGTGGAAGTGAGTCATAGGGCGGGGGAGGGGGGGTGAAAGTTCTGAGAGCGTTGAAGAATGTGTAGAAGTCGAGAACATTATCTCGGAAAGCAAAACTGGGTATGTTTGAAGGAATAGTGGTTCCAACAATGTTGTATGGTTGCGAGGCGTGGGCTATGGATAGAGTTGTGCGGAGGAGGGTGGATGTGCTGGAAATGAGATGCTTGAGGACAGTATGTGGTGTGAGGTGGTTTGATCAAGTAAGTAATAATAGAGTAAGAGAGATGTGAGGTAATAAAAAAAGTGTGGTTGAGAAAGCTGAGTAGGGTGTTTTGAAATGGTTTGGTCACATGGAGAGAATGAGTGAGGAAAGATTGACCAAGAGGATATATGTGTCAGAGGTGGAGGGAACGGGGAGAAGTGTGAGACCAAATTGGAGGTGGAAAGATGGAGTGAAAAAGATTTTGAGTGATCGGGGCCTGAACATGCAGGAGGGTGAAAGGCGTGCAAGGAATAGAGTGAATAGGTACGATGTGGTATCCCAAGGTCAACGTGCTGTCAATGGATTGAACCAGGGCATGTGAAGCGTCTGGGGTAAGCCATGGAAAGTTGTGTGGGGCCTGGATGTGGAAAGGGAGCTGTGGTTTCGGTGCATTATTACATTACATCTAGAGACTCAGTGTGAACGAATGTGGCCTTTGTTGTCTTTCCTTAGAGCTACCTCGCACACATGAGGGGGAGGGGTCTGTTGCTTCATGTGTAGCGGGGTGGCGATGGGAATGAATAAAGGCAGACAGTATGAATTATGTACATGTGTACATATGTATATGTCTGTGTGTGTGTGTATATATTTATATATGTATACGGTGAGATGTATAGGTATGTATATTTGAGTGTGTGGAAGTGTATGTATATACATGTGTATGTGGGTGGGTTGGGCCATTCTTTCGTCTGTTTCCTTGCGCTACCTCGTTAACGCGGGAGACAGCAAGAAAGCATATATATATATATATATATATATATATATATATATATATATATATATATATATATATATATATATATATATATATATATATATATATATTAATTTTCTAAAAGGGGAAACAGAAGGAGTCACGCGGGGAGTGCTCGTCCTCTTCGAAGGCTCAGATTGGGGTGTCTAAATGTGTGTGGATGTAACCAAGATGTGAAAAAAGGAGAGATAGGTAGTATGTTTGAGGAAAGGAACCTGGATGTTTTGGCTCTGAGTGAAACGAAGCTCAAGGGTAAAGGGGAAGAGTGGTTTGGGAATGTCTTGGGAGTAAAGTCAGGGCTTAGTGAGAGGACAAGATCAAGGGAAGGAGTAGCACTACTCCTGAAACAGGAGTTGTGGGAGTATGTGATAGAGTGTAAGAAAGTATACTCCAGATTGATATGGGTAAAACTGAAAGTGGATGGAGAGATATGTGATTATTGGTGCATATGCACCTGGGCATGAGAAGAAAGATCATGAGAGGCAAGTGTTTTGGGAGCAGAAGAGTGAGTGTGTTAGTAGTTTTCATGCACGAGACCAGGTTATAGTGATGGGTTATTTGAATGCAAAGGTGAGTAATGTGGCAGTTCAGGGAATAATTGGTATACATGGGGTGTTCAGTGTTGTAAATGGAAATGGTGAGAGCCTTTAGATTTATGTGGATGTGCTGGAAATGAGATGTTTTAGGACAATATGTGGTGTGAGGTGGTTTGATAGAGTAAGTAACGTAAGGGTAAGAGAGATGTGTGGAAATAAAAAGAGCGTGGTTGAGAGAGCAGAAGAGGGTGTTTTGAAATGGTTTGGGCACATGGAGAGAATGAGTGAGGAAAGATTGACCAAGAGGATATATGTGTCGGAGGTGGAGGGAACGAGGAGAAGTGGGAGACCAAATTGTAGGTGGAAAGATGGAGTGAAAAAGATTTTGTGTGATCGGGGCCTTGAACATGCAGGAGGGTGAAAGGAGGGCAAGGAATAGAGTGAATTGGATCGATGTGGTATACCGGGGTTGACGTGCTGTCAGTGGATTGAATCAGGGCATGTGAAGCGTCTGGGGTAAACCATGGAAAGCTGTGTAGGTATGTATATTTGCGTGTGTGGACGTGTATGTATATACATGTGTATGGGGGTGGGTTGGGCCCTTTCTTTCGTCTGTTTCCTTGCGCTACCTCGCAAACGCGGGAAACAGCGACAAAGCAAAAGGAAAAATAAAATTTATATATATATATATATATATATATATATATATATATATATATATATATATATATTTATTTATTTATTATGCATAAGCACCTTCTCCCGCGTCAGCGAGGTAGCACTAGGAAACAGACGAAGAATGGCCCATCCACTCACATATATACGTACACATACATACATACGTACATACATACATTCCTATGAGTCCACGGGGAAAATGAAACACGAAAAGTTGTTGCACTTTCGTGTAATAATCACATCATCAGGGGAGACACAAGAGAGAAATATAACAGTCAGTTGATATACATCGAAGAGACGAAGCTAGGACGCCACTTGGTAAACATGTGATGGACAATCACAAATATACATACCTATACATCTCAATGTACACATATATATACACACACAGACATATACAAATATACACATGTACATAATTCATACTGTCTGCCTTTATCCATTCCCATCGCCACCTCGCCACACATGGAATAACAACCCCCTCCCCCCTCATGTGTGCGAGGTAGCGCTAGGAAAAGACTACAAAGGCCCCATTTGTTCACACTCAGTCTCTAGCTGTCATGTAATAATGCACCGAAACCACAGCTCCCTTTCACATTCAGGCCCCACAGAACTTTCTATGGTTTACCCCAGACGCTTCACATGCCCTGGTCCAATCTAATGACAGCACGTCGACCCCGGTATACCACATCGTTCCAATTCACTCTATTCCTTGCACACCTTTCACCCTCCTGCATGTTCATGCCCCGATCACTCAAAATCTTTTTCATTCCATCTTTCCACCTCCAATTTGGTCTCCCACTTCTCCCCGTTCCCACCACCTCTGACATATATATCCTCTTCGTCAATCTTTCCTCACTCATTCTCTCCATGTGACCAAACAATTTCAAAATACCCTCTTCTGCTCCCTCAACCACACTCTTTTTGTTTCCACACATCTCTCTTACCCTTACATTACTTACTCGATCAAACCACCTCACACCACATATTGTCCTCAAACATCTCATTTCCAACACATCCACCCTCCTGCGCACAACTCTATCCATAGCCCACGCCTCGCAACCATACAACATTGTTGGAACCACTATTCCTTCAAACATACCCATTTTTGTTTTCCGAGATAATGTTCTCGACTTCCAAACATTCTTCAAGGCTCCCAGAATTTTCGCCCCCTCCACCACCCTATGATTCACTTCCACTTCCATGGTTCCATCCGCTGTCAGATCCACTCCCAGATACCTAAAACACTTTACTTCCTCCAGTTTTTCTCCATTCAAACTTACCTCCCAGTTGACTTGACCCTCAACCCTACTGTACCTAATAACCTTCCTCTTATTCACATTTACTCTTAAATTTTTTCTTTCACACAATTTGCCAAACTCAGTCACCAGCTTTTGCAGTTTCTCACATGAATCAGCCACCAGCGCTGTATCATCAGCGAACAACAACTGACTCACTTCCCAAGCTCTCTCATCCACGACAGACTGCATACTTGCCCCTCTTTCCAAAACTCTTGCATTCACCTCCCTAACGACCCCATCCATAAACAAATTAAACAACCATGGAGACATCACACACCCCTGCCGCAAACCTACATTCACTGAAAAACAATCACTTTCCTCTCTTCCTACACGTACACATGCCTTATATCCTTGATAAAAACTTTTCACTGCTTCAACTTGCCACCCACACCATATATTCTTAATACCTTCCACAGAGCATCTCTATCAACTCTATCATATGCCTTTTCCAGATCCATAAATACTACATACAAATCCTTTTGCTTTTCTAAATATTTCTCACATGCATTCTTCAAAGCTAACACCTGATCCACACATTCTCTACCACTTCTGAAACCACACTGCTCTTCCCCAGTCTGATGCTCTGTACATGCCTTCACCCTCTCAATTAATACCCTCTCATATAATTTACCAGGAATACTCAACAAACTTATACCTCTGTAATTTGAGCACTCACTCTTATCCCCTTTGCCTTTGTACAATGGCACTATGCAAGCATTTGCGCCAATCCTCAGGCACCTCACCATGAATCATACATATATTAAATAACCTTACCAACCAGTCAACATTACAGTTACCCCCTTTTTGATAAATTCCACTGCAATACCATCCAAACCTGCTGCCTTGCCGGCTTTCATCTTCCGCAAAGATTTTACTACCTCTTCTCTGTTTACCAAATCATTTTCCCTAACCCTCTCACTCTGCACACCACCTCGACCAAAACACCCTATATCTGCCACTCTATCATCAAACATATTCAACAAACCTTCAAAACACTCACTCCATCTCCCTCTCACATCACGACTACTTGTTATCACCTCCCCAATAGCCCCCTTCACTGAAGGTCCCATTTGCTCCCTTGTCTTACGCACTTTATTTACCTCCTTCCAAAACATCTTTTTATTCTCCCTAAAGTTTAATGATACTCTCTCGTTTGTAATGCATCGAAACCACAGCTTCCTTTCCATATCCAGGCCCCACAAATATTTCCATGTTTTACCCCAGACGCTTCACATGCCCTGGTTCAATCCAGTGACAGCACGTCGACCCTGGTATACTACATCGTTCCAATTCACTTTATTCCTTGCACGCCTTTCACTTTCCTGTATGTTCAGGCCCCGATCGCTCAAAATCTTTTTCACTTCCATCCTTCCACCTCCAATTTGTTCTCACACTTCTCCTCGTTCCCTCCACCTCTGACACATATATCCTCTTGGTCAATCTTTCCTCACTCATTCTCTGCATGTGACCAAACTATTTCAATTCCCCTCTTCTGCTCTCTCAACCACACTTTTTTTATTATCACACATCTCTCTTACCCTTTCATTACTTACTCGATCAAACCACCTCACACCACATATTGTCCTCAAACATTTCATTTCCAGCACATCCACCCTCCTCCGCACAACTCTATCTATAGCCCACGCCTCGCAACCATATAACAATGTTGGAACCACTATTCCTTCAAACATACCCATTTTTGCTCTCCGAGATAACGTTCTCGCCTTCCACACACACTCTTCAATGCTCCCAGAACATTCGCCCCCTCCCCCACCCTGCGACTCACTTCCATTTACATTGTTCCATCCGCTGCTAAATCCACTACCAGTTATCTAAAACATCACTTCCTCCAGTTTTGATTCCACTTTGGCTAAAATGGAGGTGAGAAAGGACCCACCTCTGATGTGCGGGTAATGCTGGATATTGGAGCGAATAAACCTCCTGTTTGTATGGAGCAGCTGCTGAGATGAACATCATGGCCCACTTGTACAATGTTAGCAATACAGAGAAGGATGGTTATCCAAGAGGACCATCAGGGCTCTGTGCTGTGATGATGAGTAAAATGCTATTATTACATATAATGAAATGCCAGCGTCAGCTCCCTCGTTTCTCTGGCTAGATTAACTTGGAATTGGAAATGTGTTATTATAGCGTGACCTTCATGTATTGTGTGACGACTAACTCTGTGTTACGGGGAAAGTGTTATTATACCGTGACCTTCATGTATTGTGTGACGACTAACTCTGTGTTACGGGGAAAGTGTTATTATACCGTGACCTTCATGTATTGTGTGACGACTAACTCTGTGTTACGGGGAAAGAGAGAGTTTTACACTCTCGTCGCCTACGTCACTTTCCCTTATTACGTACCATGTCTCGACTGCTATGTAGGAATGCACATATATATACACGCATACACACTCCAGCCTTAGCTCGGTACCCACATATCGACCAGTCTGAGGGGGAGAATGAACACCTGGGTTGGGTGTGGGCTGAGTACTACGTCCAGAATTCGAACCCGTGTGGGCTGACTCGTGCCGACTCAAGGTCAATAACGCTGATCGCTACACCACTGAGGCCCCTCTGTGTGTGTGTGTGTGTGTGTGTGTGTGTGTGTGTGTGTGTGTTACACAACGTCAGAAGCAGGACGTGACCAAGCCACCAACCACACTGGTCTCAGTAGGAACAAACAACTGCGCTCAAGCGTAGCTACACTGAATCACTCCACCTTGAGATGGTTCCACTTGAGGGCTTGCCTGTGTGAGTACTGCCACGTGCTCGGACACACAGAGAGAGAGAGAGAGAGAGAGAGAGAGAGAGAGAGAGAGAGAGAGAGAGAGAGAGAGAGAGAGAGAGAGAGAGAAGGAAGAGCGCAACTACCAACTTAAAAACACTGTCTAGCCACTAAGAGACGGGGAACACACGTGTAGAACTCTCTGCCTTTGACACACAGATAGTAATCACAGATAGTAATCACAGATAGTAATCACAGATAGTAATCACAGATAGTAATTACAGATAGTAATCACAGATAGGAATCACACACGAGAATCGAGGTATGATTCTCATGTGCACCACGCACACCTGAAGGGGGTCACTGAGAGCTCAGATTTGAGAAGGGAGGTCTATAACCGGAGTATATAGATCACTGCTATAGAAGGGTAGGTGAATCCTACAGTAAAGTAGAAAAATAGGTAAAACTGAATGCAAACAGAGGGGAAAAAAAGTCGAAAAGAAGTGCTTCATTGAAAAGCAGCCAATAGCAAAAGAAGAGCTCAGACATGTACAGTGAGATCATAAAGTATGGCCACCCTGGGACGCCACGGGTTGGATACTGAGCACTGCCTCTCCCGTCCTCTCGTTAGGGTTGGTAAGCGTGACTGCGACGTCATTGCATTATGGCAAGTGACAGGAACAGCGTCACGGCGGCTCCGCATGTATGCAAAGCAACGCTACCGACGTGAAGCCAGACGCAAAAGCGTCCTTCTAAATTTTTCGTCGGTTTTGGCATATTCTTCGACACCGGAGGAGCAAAAGGAATTTATGGTTTGACTGTACCTATGGAGAAGATATAGACGACACTGTAGCCAACTAGGACATAGATGACACTGTAGCCAACTAGCAGATAACCGACATTGTAGCCAACTAGCAGGTTTTGAGAGAGCAAAATACGAGACCTTCATAATCAGGAGGGAAGAAAGAAACTTTGAAAGAAAACTGAATACAAGACAAAAGACATTCCAAAACTTTACCATACGTTTATAATCTGTTGGTTAATGTTGAAAAAGCAGCTTATCGGGTTTAGGTAAGGCTTGGAGGGAAGAGCCACTGAAGATGATGAGGAAATGTATGATGAGCTGAATGAGTAATTTAAGTTCCTCACAGTGGAAGATACTGATGACCCAACACCAAGTCCCTCACAGTGAACATTTATGACCCAACACCAAGTTTCTCACAGTGGAGGACATTGATGACACAACACCAAGTTTCTCACAGTGGAGGACATTGATAACACAACACCAACAAGACAGCAGAGGAAAGAAGTTTTGGAAGATATTGACACTGAGAGCAAAAACTGTCGAAACACCTTGGCCCACGTAAGTCCCAGTGAAATCGATCCGTTACTTCTGAAGAACTGTAACGGGAGATTGGCTTGGCTGCTGATGCCGAATGTGTGGCTATGGGGATGGTGTAGTGCGCAGGTCGATGTTCGGACACATCTTTAAAGAGAGGTGATCAGGAATTTGAACTGAGTGACAGACCGTTCTCCATTAGCAGGTGTGGTCCCTAAAACACCGCAAAAGATAATCAAGAAGCCATGTGGTTAATTACCTGCAGGAGAGGCTCATGGATTCAGGGAGAAGTCTTGCCTTACAGGCTTTTCATAGACCTCTGTTACGGTGTGAGCTCCGTCAGCGATGGAAGAGATGAATGAATAGACTACGTATTCCCGGACTGCCTGAAAGCATTTGACACTGCGTCACACCGGAGGCAAGAACCAATGGAAGCAGTTTAGAGGAGCATTCTCGTAATGGTCCTGGGGGTCACAGTTATCATGTCGTAGGGGCTCGATCTTAGGCTCACTTGTCTTCTTGGTACAGGTACATAACATCCCTAGTGGACGGAACCTTTACCTGAATATGTTTGCAGATGATGCTTAGGTCATAAAAGAGGTGGCTTGAAGATGACAGCATCAGCTTACAAGGGAACTTGCGTATCTGGAAATCACTAACAGGAAATCCCTCCGTACTTACATGAAAAGTTCATGATATAAGTTTTTCTATTCAATTTTTGACGTTATTCTAACTTTACGACGATGATCGATGACTTTCATATCTCTTCCACTATCACAAACAGCCTCGAAGGGCCCCAGGGGTCTGTTGCCGTTTGAATTCCTTTGTATACCTTTGTATAAGAAAGAGACATAGGAGTCAACATTTGTCTGATAAATGGCTGATTCGGTTCAGTACAAGTGTAAAGTGATGAGGAAGAGATACACTTAGAAGGAGGGCTTTGAGATGATACGACCTAGCTGGAAATAGCCAAAAGGAATCCGTCTGTAAAAGAGAATACGGAGTCAACACTGTGCCTAACCTGCGGCCACATCACGAGAACTGTTAAGGAGGGAAACTTTTTAATTGCAAATATTACAACCGCATTCGTGTACTTGGATTATTGAATGTTTGGTAAACTCAACTATTTCACAAAGTTTTGTTAAACGGAAATTGAATTACGTTTCTCAAGCCTAGCCACCGGATCTTAAGAGGTACAAAGATTTAATTGAGAGTTGAGAGAGAAGGTGAACTGAAATATTACCTGAATTAAGAATGTTGAGGTACAATAGAGGCGGAGGGTTGTAGATTGTCCCACCATAGAGGAGAGAAGAGACAGTTGACCTGACTACAACCCTCATATTATTATATCAGTCCAACGATGACGACAGTGAACAGTTCTTCATGAGATGCGATGGCAGATAAACCAGAGAACATGGTGAACACAGAAGCGAAAGTGTTATTAGAACGAACGTGAAGTATTGTTACAGTGAAGGGACGATTGATGGATGGGAAGGACTGGACGGTTGATGGATGGGAAGGACTGGATGGTTGATGGATGGGTAGGACTGGATGGTTGATGGATGGGAAGGACTGGATGGTTGATGGATGGGAAGGACTGGATGGTTGATGGATGGGAAGGACTGGATGGTTGATGGATGGGAAGGACTGGATGGTTGATGGATGGGAGTGACTGGACGGTTGATGGATGGGGTAGACTGCACGGTTGATCGATGAGGTAGACTAGACGGTTGATAAATGGGGAAGATTGGACGGGTGATAGATGAGGTAGACTGGACGGTTGATGAATGAAGTAGACTTAGTGATGAACCTGCAAATGGCAAGAGTGTTCAAGTAATAAGATAGCTATGTGAAAGTTCAAGAGATGGAGACCCAAGAGTATAAAACTCTCTCCCCGTATTTACACAAGTAGGTAATTGCACACACCATGACACCGCCAACCACCCTGTGTGTCGCTCCTCCAGCTTCACCACCCTAGTGGCCCGGCGATACAGCTGACTCACTGACTGACATACGCGTGCCTCAGCCTACAACGCACCACTACACCTATTCATGAAACTCCACCATATGTTCTTCCCTGAACTAGCCGGATTCCTCCATCATTTGTGCTTCTCTCTAGTAGTCTAATCTCTTGGACGACTGGCAGGCTTCTTGTGTCTTTCCAGTCCCGACGTCAGTAAGTCTACAACCTCTCAGTGAATTACGACCCATTGCGCCAGCACTCCAATCCCTGAGTTACTCCGTGAAGGTTGTGTGGGAGTGGATGGGGTAACACAAACTCTGCAAGACCCGTAGACCCTCAACTGTTTCGTGATATGAAGAGCTTCCCCCACCGCCCTCTACATTCCTCTTCCGCCCTCTACATCACTTGCGTCCTTGGGTTTTATCCACCGCACCCGAGATAAACGTAACACCACTTGTCTCCCCTTGGTCGACTTTGATACAGTTGTGAAAACCAGTCAGCCACATGATCATCAACTTGGCCATCATCCTTGGGCTGTGGAAAAGTCCCATTCCGTGGCCAGCAGACTTCCTCTCTGAGAGCTCTGAGGTGTTCACCTCATAGGGTCCGTCTCCACCTCCCAGCCCTATGCTTGTGGCGTCCCAGAGTAAAGTGATAGGACGATTACACCCTCTACCATCTTATGACGTCCTAATGGACTCACTCGCGCGCTGGATGTACGTCGACGACTTTACCATTGATGTCGGCGTCGATCACAGTTATCCCGACTACATCGTCCTCCAGATCGCTCTCAGTAACCTTCAAAACCCAATCAACGGCATTTTCGTCACCATCAACCAACCCCAAAGCCGTAGTTATGCTCATCAACCTTCCTTTCAACCATGTCTTGCTCCCTGCTGTCTCACTCGGTCCCGCCTCCCATTTCTCAACCATGTCTGCTCCCTGCTGTCTCACTCAGTCCCACCTCCCATCTCCCAACCATGTCTTGCTCCCTGCTGTCGCGCTCAGTCCCACCTCCCATCTCCCATGTCTTGCTCCCTGCTGTCGCACTCAGTCCCACCTCCCATCTCCCAACCATGTCTTGCTCCGTGCTGTCGCACTCAGTCCCACCTCCCAGCCCGGCGTCACTCTGGACGACATACTAAGATGGAAGCCTGAGGCAGTGTTGCCGCTACACACCTTTTTCGTCCACTATGCAGACTCATTTTTGGTGGGAAAGGTAGAGTTGGGGAGCTGCCGACCACCACATGTGCGTTAGAAACCCCGTATGTTTTGAGCTGTGTTGCTTGGCTTGTTCTAGTCATTATTTTATCATGAACTGACATATGATATTGAGACTGACATTACATGAAGGCATATTCGTCTATCAACATACATTAACATTACTTACAGTACGATGGTTTGTATATAATTCCTACAAATGTTTTCGTGTGTTGCTGATGATATATAGAGTTTAAGTCATGGGCACATTGTACCTCCACAATCTATCATCCATTCTTGATACGCTTAGATTTATTTGCCACTCAAAGTGAGAAAAACATCTCAGGGCAGCACAGTTACTTCTACCATTCCCATTCTCAAGATCTTTGGAGGAAAAAAGATGATTTGGAGTTAGCATTGAGGAAGCGGTGGCACCACTGCATGAAGGAACACCTTAGTACCACTGTATGGTCATCGTTCCTCCATTTTTATATTCTATACAACTTTCAGTCTTCCTACACCTATGCCCTCCTTGCCTGGACTTCCTTATTATCCACCACAGAACTGGGGCTGCTGCCAGTAAAGGCGCAGACAATGCGATGCTAGATCCTCTGTCCTTCATACACACTTCCTGACATGAGGCGCTCAGCACACCCCGTCCTGAGACCCTCCGACCATCACCTGGATCTCATTCGACACTTCGGGATGACGTTACTGCTTCTAGATCGCCACCATCACTTCTTGCCAACTAGGATCACTCGTCCCGTAGTTGCAGTTCGGGACCAAAGCCGCAGCGAACCCACTCGAGCTCTTACAGACCATTACATGAACTTTGACCCAACCATTAAGGCTGAGGTCGATCAATGGTCACCTTTTTCTACACACACACACACACACACACACGCGCGCGCGCGCGCGATCGTATTCAATGTATAGTTAATTTCATATAGCTCAAATGATATTTTGATAATTGGCGCCGCGTTGTAGTGGTTATCATATATGTCTTATAAGCAGCTGACGTGGGTTCGAATCCCAGCGGAGTTACGTTTATTAGTTTAGCATCCTTTTGTAATTGTTTCTAAATAATGAACGATTATTTGTGTACCAACTTCGGGGATCGAACCTAGACCAGTGAAATGACTGTTTCTAGAGAACCTGGTTGTAGCGAGGATGATAGAGTTCCTGTGATAGTGTAAAGTGTTCTCCAACACGACCAGCACCAGTGTTCGACACCACCGGAATGAGAACCTCAGACCTAGAGACCTGAGGCTCTTTGTCAAGGTTTTGCCTGGGGTATGTGTGAGGCTATCCTGTCTGGTGATACAAGGGATTACGAACCTAAGAGGGACGTTTCGTTTAACAGCTCCAGCTAAAAACACGCATGTTATGTTTGCGGGTCGCCAAATTTCTCGAGAATGTTTTCTGAATATACCAGAATGTGTTTGCAGATGATGTGTAGGTCGTGAGAGAATTATGAAATGACTTGAATGACATCAAATTGTAAAAAGGACTTTAAGAAGCTCCTGGATGGGTCTCATACTGGTTGATGACGATCTACTCGAGCAAAAAGCGAGGTGATAGGGATGGAATACTGTGAACGGAGTTCTGTATATGACTGTAACTAAGCAAGGAAGGAACTGTTACAGATATCTGTGTGTAAGAGGGACTAGAAGTAGACATTGTGCCCAACTCTCCTGGCAGGATGCCTCCTCACCAGGAGACCTGTTTAGAGGCGACCTGTTCGCTGGCAAGAACTTGAATTACGAATACAAAGGGATAAAGAAATGCACAATAAACCATTTACAACCCAGACCACGTCAGGATTTGCTGCTCACGTCTGGTCAGCGAACTTAAACAAAAAATCAAATAGATAAGGTTCAAAAGAGGGCGATGAAGATGGTCCTGGAATTAAGAGAGTTGACTTACAGCGAGAGGTCGGTGTTTATAAAGTTGGCCGACATGGAAAAGAAAAGTTTCGAAACCAATTAGACAAACGCTAAGAGTGACCAGGTCTTTGAAAGATGGAAAAGGAGAGCAACTGCAAACCACAGTAAGAAATCGGTTAAAAAAGCTTCTGTGAAGTACTTTTCAAGTATCTGTAGATGAGTGGGAAAAGATGAGTGGATGAAGACCCTATACAGATGTTTAGAAAGCTGTCTGGCACGATTGAAAGTTTGAGAGATGAAGCCCCACGAGTGTAGAACTCCCTTCCGTTACTATACAGATCACCTGGTACGTATCTGTCAAGACATGGCACACACACACACACACACACACACACACACACACACACACACACACACACACATATAAATGGACAGTAAAACATACACACAAACAAGCGCTCTCTCTCTCTCTCTCTCTCTCTCTCTCTCTCTCTCTCTCTCTCTCTCTCTCTCTCTCTCTCTCTCTCTCTCTCTCTCTCTCTCTCTCTCTCTCTCTCTCTCTCTCTCTCCACAGTTGCCTTGGGTTAATGTAGGTTGTGTGTCAACGCCTTCATTAAGGTCACCATTAATTACTGAATGATTGAGTGCACAATGTATAAGCCATAACATTTACTCTGTAAAACTTCCAGTATATCTGCCAGTCTGTATATGTACCTCAGTCATGTCCAAAGCGTGAGGATAGCCAGCTCCACCTTGATCTTAATCTGTTTTATGATGAGGTAACTTGTTACTATGATGATCGCCCAGTTCTGTAACGTTTGTAACACATCAACTGTGTATCTTCACCTGAATGGCTGCTAAAGTTCAATGAACCATTTATCTTTATTATTGTCTTCATTATTATTATTAATATTATTATCATTATTGTGATTATTATTATTATTATTATTATTATTATTATTATTATTATTATTATTATTATTATTATTATTGTTATTATTATTATTATTATTATTATTATTATTATTATAATTATTATTATTATTATTATTGCTATTATTATTATTTTACTATTATTATTATTATTATTATTATTATTATTGTTATTATTATTATTATTATTATTATTGTTTTTTTCATACTATTCGCCATTTCCCGCGATAGCGAGGTAGCGTTAAGAACAGAGGACTGGGCCTTTGAGGGAACATCCTCACCTGGCCCCCTTCTCCGTTCCTTCTTTTGGAAAATTAAAAAAAAAAAACGAGAAGGGAGGATTTCCAGGCCCCCGCTCCCTTCCCTTTTAGTCGCCTTCTACGACACACAGGGAATACGTGGGAAGTATTCTTTCTCCCCTATCCCCAGAGATAATTATTATTATTATTATTATTATTATTATTATTATTATTATTATTATTATTATTATTATTATTATTATTATTATTATTGTTATTATTATTATTATTATTATTATTATTATTATTATTATTATTATTATTATTATTGTTATTATTATTATTATTATTATTATTATTATTATTATTATTATTATTATTATTATTGTTGTTTTTATTATTATTATTATTATTATTATTATTATTATTATTATTATTATTATTATTATTATTATTATTATTGTTTTTATTATTATTATTATTATTATTATTATTATTATTATCATTATTATTATTATTATTATTATTATTGTTTTTATTATTATTATTATTATTATTATTATTATTATTATTATTATTATTATTATTGCTATTATTATTGTTTTTACTATTATTATTATTATTATTATTATTATTATTATTATTATTATTATTATTATCATTATTATTATTATTATTTTTTTTTTTTTTTTTTTTTTTTTTTTTTTTGCCGCTGTCTCCCGCGTTTGCGAGGTAGCGCAAGGAAACAGACGAAAAAATGGCCCAACCCACCCCCATACACATGTATATACATACGTCCACACACGCAAATATACATACCTACACAGCTTTCCATGGTTTACCCCAGACTCTTCACATGCCCTGATTCAATCCACTGACAGCACGTCAACCCCGGTATACCACATCGATCCAATTCACTCTATTCCTTGCCCTCCTTTCACCCTCCTGCATGTTCAGGCCCCGATCACACAAAATCTTTTTCACTCCATCTTTCCACCTACAATTTGGTCTCCCTCTTCTCCTCGTTCCCTCCACCTCCGACACATATATCCTCTTGGTCAACCTTTCCTCACTCATTCTCTCCATGTGCCCAAACCATTTCAAAACACCCTCTTCTGCTCTCTCAACCACGCTCTTTTTATTTCCACACATCTCTCTTACCCTTACGTTACTTACTCGATCAAACCACCTCACACCACACATTGTCCTCAAACATCTCATTTCCAGCACATCCATCCTCCTGCGCACCACTCTATTCATAGCCCACGCCTCGCAACCATACAATATTGTTGGAACCACTATTCCTTCAAACATACCCATTTTTGCTTTCCGAGATAATGTTCTCGACTTCCACACATTCTTCAAGGCTCCCAGGATTTTCGCCCCCTCCCCCACCCTATGATCCACTTCCGCTTCCATGGTTCCATCCGCTGCCAGATCCACTCCCAGATATCTAAAACACTTCACTTCCTCCAGTTTTTCTCCATTCAAACTCACCTCCCAATTGACTTGACCCTCAACCCTACTGTACCTAATAACCTTGCTCTTATTCACATTTACTCTTAACTTTCTTCTTTCACACACTTTACCAAACTCAGTCACCAGCTTCTGCAGTTTCTCACATGAATCAGCCACCAGCGCTGTATCATCAGCGAACAACAACTGACTCACTTCCCAAGCTCTCTCATCCCCAACAGACCTCATACTTGCCCCTCTTTCCAAAACTCTTGCATTTACCTCCCTAACAACCCCATCCATAAACAAATTAAACAACCATGGAGACATCACACACCCCTGCCGCAAACCTACATTCACTGAGAAGCAATCACTTTCCTCTCTTCCTACACGTACACATGCCTTACATCCTCGATAAAAACTTTTCACTGCTTCTAACAACTTGCCTCCCACACCATATATTCTTAATACCTTCCACAGAGCATCTCTATCAACTCTATCATATGCCTTCTCCAGATCCATAAATGCTACATACAAATCCATTTGCTTTTCTAAGTATTTCTCACATACATTCTTCAAAGCAAACACCTGATCCACACATCCTCTACCACTTCTGAAACCACACTGCTCTTCCCCAATCTGATGCTCTGTACATGCCTTCACCCTCTCAATCAATACCCTCCCATATAATTTACCAGGAATACTCAACAAACTTATACCTTTGTAATTTGAGCACTCACTCTTATCCCCTTTGCCTTTGTACAATGGCACTATGCACGCATTCCGCCAATCCTCAGGCACCTCACCATGAGTCATACATACATTAAATAACCTTACCAACCAGTCAATAATACAGTCACCCCCTTTTTTAATAAATTCCACTGCAATACCATCCAAACCTGCTGCCTTGACGGCTTTCATCTTCCGCAAAGCTTTCATCACCTTTTCTCTATTTACCAAATCATTTTCCCTAACCCTCTCACTTTGCACACCACCTCGACCAAAACACCCTATATCTGCCACTCTATCATCAAACACATTCAACAAACCTTCAAAATACTCACTCCATCTCCTTCTCACATCACCACTACTTGTTATCATCTCCCCATTTGCGCCCTTCACTGAAGTTCCCATTTGCTCCCCTTTCTTACGCACTTTATTTACCTCCTTCCAGAACATCTTTTTATTCTCCCTAAAATTTATTGATACTCTCTCACCCCAACTCTCATTTGCCCTCTTTTTCACCTCTTGCACCTTTCTCTTGACCTCCTGTCTCTTTCTTTTATACATCTCCCACTCAATTGCATTTTTTCCCTGCAAAAATCGTCCAAATGCCTCTCTCTTCTCTTTCACTAATAATCTTACTTCTTCATCCCACCACTCACTACCCTTTCTAATCAACCCACCTCCCACTCTTCTCATGCCACAAGCATCTTTTGCGCAATCCATCACTGATTCCCTAAATACATCCCATTCCTCCCCCATTCCCCTTACTTCCATTGTTCTCACCTTTTTCCATTCTGTACTCAGTCTCTCCTGGTACTTCCTCACACAAGTCTCCTTCCCAAGCTCACTTACTCTCATCACCCTCTTCACCCCAACATTCAATCTTCTTTTCTGAAAACCCATACAAATCTTCACCTTAGCCTCCACAAGATAATGATCAGACATCCCTCCAGTTGCACCTCTCAGCACATTAACATCCAAAAGTCTCTCTTTCGCGCGCCTGTCAATTAACACGTAATCCAATAACGCTCTCTGGCCATCTCTCCTACTTACATACGTATACTTATGTATATCTCGGTTTTTAAACCAGGTATTCCCAATCACCAGTCCTTTTTCAGCACATAAATCTACAAGCTCTTCACCATTTCCATTTACAACACTGAACACCCCTTGTATACCAATTATTCCCTCAACTGCCACATTACTCACCTTTGCATTCAAATCACCCATCACTATAACCCGATCTCGTGCATCAAAACCACTAACACACTCATTCAGCTGCTCCCAAAACACTTGCCTCTCATGATCTTTCTTTTCATGCCCAGGTGCATATGCACCAATAATCATCCATCTCTCTCCATCAACTTTCAGTTTTACCCATATTAATCGAGAATTTACTTTCTTACATTCTATCACATACTCCCACAACTCCTGTTTTAGGAGTACTGCTACTCCTTCCCTTGGTCTTGTCTTCTCACTAACCCCTGACTTTACTCCCAAGACATTCCCAAACCACTCTTCCCCTTTACCCTTGAGCTTCGTTTTACTCAGAGCCAAAACATCCAGGTTCCTTTCCTCAAGCATACTACCTACCTATCTATCTATCTATCTATATATATATATATATATATATATATATATATATATATATATATATATATATATATATATATATATATATATATATATATATGAATATATATATATATATATATATATATATATATATATATATATATATATATATATATATATATATATATATATATATATATATATTCCTGGGGATAGGGGATTAAGAATACTTCCCACGCATTCCTCACGTGTCGTAGAAGGCGACTAAAGGAGACGGAAGCGGGGGGCCAGAAACCCTCCCCTCCTTGTATTTTAACTTTCTGTAAGGGGAAACAGAAGAAGGAGTCAGGCGAGGAGTGCTCATCATCCTCGAAGGCTCAGATTGGGATGTCTAAATGTGTGTGGATGTAACCAAGATGAGAAAAAAGGAGAGATAGGTAGTATGTTTGAGGAAAGGAACCTGGATGTTTTGACTCTGAGTGAAACGAAGCTAAAGGGTAAAGGGGAAGAGTGGTTTGGGAATGTCTTGGGAGTAAAGTCAGGGGTTAGTGAGAGGACAAGAGCAAGGGAAGGAGTAGCACTACTCATGAATCAGGAGTTGTGGGAGTATGTGATAGAGTGTAAGAAAGTAAATTCTAGATTGATATGGGTAAAACTGAAAGTTGATGGAGAGAGATGGGTGATTATTGGTGCATATGCACCTGGGCATGAGAAGAAAGATGATGAGAGGCAAGTGTTTTGGGAGCAGCTGAATGAGTGTGTTAGTGGTTTTGATGCACAAGACCGGGTTATAGTGATGGGTGATTTGAATGCAAAGATGAGTAATGTGGCAGTTGAGGGAATAATTGGTACACATGGAGTGTTCAGTGTTGTAAATGGAAATGTTAAAGAGCTTGTAGATTTATGTGCTGATAAAGGACTGGTGATTGGGAATACCTGGTTTAAAAAGCGAGATATACATAAGTATACGTATGTAAGTAGGAGAGATGGCCAGAGAGCCTTATTGGATTACGTGTTAATTGATAGACGCACGAAAGAGAGACTTTTGGATGTTAATGTGCTGAGACGTGCAACTGGAGGGATGTCAGATCATTATCTTGTGGAAGCAAAGGTGAAGATTTGTGGGGGTTTTCAGAAAAGAAGAGAGAATGTTGGGGTGAAGAGAGTGGTGAGAGTAAGTGAGCTTGGGAAGGAGACTTGTGTGAGGAGGTACCAGGAGAGACTGAGTACAGAATGGAAAAAGGTGAGAACAAAGGAGGTAAGGGGAGTGGGGGTGGAATGGGATGTATTTAGGGAAGCAGTGATGGCTTGCGCAAAAGATGCTTGTGGCATGAGAAGCCTGGGAGGTGGGTTGATTAGAAAAGGTAGTGAGTGGTGGGATGAAGAAGTAAGATTATTAGTGAAAGAGAAGAGAGAGGCATTTGAACGATTTTTGCAGGGAAAAATGCAAATGAGTGGGAGAGGTATAAAAGAAAGAGGCAGGAGGTCAAGAGAAAGGTGCAAGAGGTGAAAAAGAGGGCAAATGAGAGTTGGGGTGAGAGAGTATCATTAAATTTTAGGGAGAATAAAAAGATGTTTTGGAAGGAGGTAAATAAAGTGCGTAAGACAAGGGAGCAAATGGGAACTTCAGTGAAGGGGGCTAATGGGGAGGTGATAACAAGTAGTGGTGATGTGAGAAGGAGATGGAGTGAGTATTTTGAAGGTTTGTTGAATGTGTTTGATGATAGAGTGGCAGATGTGGGGTGTCTTGGTCGAGTTGGTGTGCAAAGTGAGAGAGTTAGGGAAAATGATTTGGTAAATAGAGAAGAGGTAGTAAAAGCTTTACGGAAGATGAAAGCCGGCAAAGCAGCAGGTTTGGATGGCATTGCAGTGGAATTTATTAAAAAAGGGGGTGACTGTATTGTTGACTGATTGGTAAGGTTATTTAATGTATGTATGACTCATGGTGAGGTGCCTGAGGATTAGCGGAATGCTTGCATAGTGCCATTGTACAAAGGCAAAGGGGATAAGAGTGAATGCTCAAATTACAGAAGTATAAGTTTGTTGAGTATTCCTGGTAAATCATATGGGAGGGTATTGACTGAGAGGGTGAAGGCATGCACAGAGCATCAGATTCGGGAAGAGCAGTGTGGTTTCAGAAGTGGTAGAGGATGTGTGGATCAGGTGTTTGCTTTGAAGAATGTATGCGAGAAATACTTAGAAAAACACATGGATTTGTATGTAGCATTTATTGATCTGGAGAAGGCATATGATAGAGTTGATAGAGATGCTCTGTGGAAGGTATTAAGAATATATGGTGTGGGAGGCAAGTTGTTAGAAGCAGTGAAAAGTTTTTATCGAGGATGTAAGGCATGTGTACGTGTAGGAAGAGAGGAAAGTGATTGGTTCTCAGTGAATGTAGGTTTGCGGCAGGGGTGTGTGATGTCTCCATGGTTGTTTAATTTGTTTATGGATGGGGTTGGTAGGGAGGTGAATGCAAGAGTTTTGGAAAGAGGGGCAAGTATGAGGTCTGTTGGGGATGAGAGAGCTTGGGAAGTGAGTCAGTTGTTGTTCGCTGATGATACAGCGCTGGTGGCTGATTCATGTGAGAAACTGCAGAAGCTGGTGACTGAGTTTGGTAAAGTGTGTGAAAGAAGAAAGTTAAGAGTAAATGTGAATAAGAGCAAGGTTATTAGGTACAGTAGGGTTGAGGGTCAAGTCAATTGGGGGGTAAGTTTGAATGGAGAAAAGCTGGAGGAAGTGAAGTGTTTTAGATATCTGGGAGTGGATCTGGCAGCGGATGGAACCATGGAAGCGGAAGTGAATTATAGGGTGGGGGAGGGGGCGAAAATTCTGGGAGCCTTGGAGAATGTTTGGAAGTCGAGAACATTATC
>NC_092252.1:24803447-24805947 GCF_036320965.1 Panulirus ornatus | reverse complement strand
GAATAAGGATATTTTCAATACACAATACTCAAGTTTATTAATGTATTCGCTCAATGATTTAACATAGAGTGCCACGTACGTCAAAGTATACAAGCATATATGTTCAAAGATACCTGAGTGTTGGCCTCTCGTGCTTCTGTTAGATCAAGAATTACAGGAAGGTTGTATTACGGGAAGGATGTATTTTTGTGTCATTTTAAGGTTATGATGTCAGGATCGTTATGTAATGTAGGCCTTTACTGGGTTCCCCGCCCCAACTCCTTCCTGTAAAGTGAGAGAAATGTTCGACATGACTTGTCATTAGGAGTCAAAAGGCGGAGACCATTTTCACACGTTTTGACAGACGTGGCAAGAAAGTGTGTCTCTTCTTCTTCTTCTTCTTCTTCTTCTTCTTCTTCTTCTTCTTCTTCTTCTTCTTCTTCTTCTTCTTCTTCTCCTTCTTCTTCTTCTTCTTCTTCTTCTTCTCCTCCTTCTTCTTCTTTTAACCTTCGTACAGAATTGACCTGATCTGTTGTCACTTCTTCAGAGTAATTTATGCTCTTTGTTATGGAGGCTGAGCCTCCGAGGTGCCCGTTGCGATCACTGCCAGGAGAGATCTGCGTCAGAGTTGACGTGACTCGACTTTCCGTGAGCGAGACGAGGAAAGGCTTTCTTTACTGTGCTTAACTGACGGGCTAGAGTGACAGTTCTCCCTGGACATGAGGGAGACACGTTTGTCTTTTCTGTTCTCAAACTACAATGAGGGAATCAGCGTGATCAGAAAGGCTTCATCATCATCATCATCGATAACTATACATTATTACTTGGTCCAGACGAGGGTGAAGCTCTGTAGAAGGCTTGAGGGAAAGAGGAAATGATATGGGAGGGAAGCAGGTCGTGGCAGTGTGTGAGCGTGGATAGGAGGCTTGGCTGAGCAGATCCCAAGAGAGGTTTGGACCGTCTCCCCCCGAGGCATCCACCACCCTCTTTGTCAGGGACTGTGTGAGTGTTTAACCTTTCTAATGTTGATCAATGTTACCCAGCCTTATGACGTGAGTGTGTGTGTGTGTGTGTGTGTGTGTGTGTGTGTGTGTGTGCGTGTGTGTGTGTGTGTGAATCCTTAAATCTGCTTTTTTATGTGTTTACGAGGAAGTCTGGTAATTATTTATGAATGTGTTTGTGACGTGTTTTGTGTGCGCGTTTTTGAGTCTGCATTGATCAATGTATGTGTTTGTGTGTTTATGTGCGCGAGGACATGTACGTGTGGGATGAGTGTCTTTGTATGCATTATAGATGTGTCGATGAACCTCTGTTCATTGTTGTTTTAAGTCGTGACTGTGTTTGTTTCTTTGTGTTTCTGGTTCCCATTTATGTCTGTTTGTTTCCATATATGCAAATGTACACACATACATACAAGCCCAGCTGCTTCTGTTGTCATTAAAGGAACACAGTTGTCATTGTCTAGTATCTTGTCATATCGTCGACAATTGCCCACCACACCTGCCCACTACCACACCTGCACCCCACCATACCTGCACGCCTCCACACATACCCACCATCACACCTGACCACTACCACACTTGCCCACCTCCACACCTGCCCACTACCACATCTGGCCACCACCACACTTGACCACCACCACACCTGACTACCACCACACCCGACCACCATCACACTTGCCCAAGTCCACACCTGCCCACTACCACATCTAACCAACACAACACCTAACCATCACCACACTTGCACACCTCCATACCTGCCCTCTACCACACCTGACCATCACCTCACCCGCCCACTACCACACCTACCCGCCACCACAAATGCACACTTCCACAACTGCCCGCCAACACACCTGCACACCTCCACACCTGACAACCACCCCACCTGCCCACCAACACACCTGCACACCTCAACACCTGCCCATCACCTCACCTGCCCATCACCACACCTTCACCCCACCACGCGTGCCCACCACCAAAACTGCCCATCACCACACCTAGCCACCACCACTACATCTGCCCACTACCACACCTGCCCGCCACCACACCTGCACACCATGCCTGCCCACTACCACACCTGACCACCACTACACCTAACCATCACCACACCTAACCACCACCACACCTGCACACCTTCACATCTGGCCACTACCGTACCTGCACCTCACCACACCTGCCCACTACCACAACTGCCCACCACCACATCTGATCATCACCACACCTGCCCACTACCACATCTGCCCACCACCACACCTTTCCACTACCATACTTGCCCATTACCATACCTGCACCTCACTACACCTGACCACTGCCACAACTGAACCCCACTACACCTGCCCACCAATGTACCTGTCCACCTCCACACCTGACCACTACCACACCTGCCTATCACCACGCCTGCCCACCACCACACCTGCCCACTACCACAACTGCCCACCACCACACCTAACCACCACCATAACTGCACACCACCACACCTAACCACGACCATAACTGCCCACCACCACACCTAACCACCACCA
>NC_092252.1:24773447-24798447 GCF_036320965.1 Panulirus ornatus | reverse complement strand
CTCTCTCAGCTTCCTGCTTGGGAAGTAATGGTTAAGTTTAGCACATTGTGCTACACCAAGTAGCGGTAATACCACTCATGTTAAGCAGCAGTTTAGAACATGCTCCACTCTAGCCTGCCTCCTCTAGACCTCATCTACGGCCGTTGTTCCCAGTATGGGACTCGGCATAACGGACCTTATGTCGTGATGCGTTCTGCATTGTGTTGCTCTACCAGGGTGGTACCTCGGTGGCCTTTAAGTAAAGGCCGAAGTCACAGCTGGGCTCGAGTCACTGTTGGCCAGGGTCACTGTTGGTCAGGGTCACTGTCGGTCAGGGTCACTGTTGGTCAGGGTCACTGTTGGTCAGGGGCACTGTTGGCCAGGGTCACTGTTGGTAAGGGTCACTGTTGGTCAGGGTCACTGTTGGCCAGGGTCACTGTCGGTCAGGGTCACTATTGGTCAGGGTCACTGTTGGTCAGGGTCACTGTTGGTCAGGGTCACTGTCGGTCAGGGTCACTGTTGGTCAGGGTCACTGTTGGTCAGGGTCACTGTCGGTCAGGGTCACTATTGGTCAGGGTCACTGTTGGTCAGGGTCACTGTTGGTCAGGGTCACTGTCGGTCAGGGTCACTGTTGGTCAAGGTCACTGTTGGTCAGGGTCACTGTTGGTCAGGGTCACTGTTGGTCAGGGTCACTGTTGGTTTCGGATGACCGCTGGTTCGGGTCACCGCTGTTTAGGATGAGCGCTGGATCCCAGTTACTGTTGATGGCGGGGGGGGACTTCTTCTATGCTTGTCACTGTTGTTACACGATCACTGCTGATCTGAGTCCGTATCACCGCTAGGTTAGATTTCTTTGTTCCGGATCACTGCTGAGCCCGGTTACTACAGGTCAGGGTCACTGTCGATTGGGATCAATGCAGGTCAGAGTCGTTTTTCGCCTCGACCACTGCTGGTCAGAGTCACCGTTAGTGTGGGATACCTCTGGTCCTGGTCACTGCAGGCACAGTCACTTCTACCAAAATATTGGCACAAGTCACTGCTAGATTAGATCACTGCTGGTCGTCCGGGTCACCGTTGAGGCCCAGGTCAATGCTGTTGACTCCCTGATCACTGTCACAACTGACCTTCAGCAGGTCAGCCAGCGAGGCTCGAGGTATTATTGATGCACCAAGGTCAGTACAACACCACATGAGGAAGAGCAAGTAACATAAGGATACAACGTGTATACCTGATACACACACACACACACACACACACACACACACACACACCACCCATATTCACACAAGAAGGATGAAGGCAAGCAAGTATGAATATGTACATGTGCATATATGTGTATGTATATATATATGTATATATATATATATATATATATATATATATATATATATATATATATATATATATATATATGTATATGTTGATATGTATATGTATGTATATATGTGCGTGTGTGGGCGTCTATGTGTATATGAGCGGATGGGCCATTCTTCGTCTGTTACCTCCTGCCACTTTCTCTTTCACATCTCCCAGTCATTTGCACTCCTGCCCTATAAGTGCCGCTCAAACGCCTCTCTTTTCTTTTTCACTAACAACTTTACATCTTCATCCCACCACTCACTTGCGTTTCTCATCAACCCACCGTATCTCTTGTACATGCCATCACTGCTTCACTAAATCCAATATCCTATTCCTCACCCACTCCCCTCACTTCATTTGATCTCACCTTTTGCCATTCTAAACTCAATCTCCCTTAGTATTTCATCACGCAAGTCTCCTTCCTAAACTTTCACCACTTTCTTCTCCCTGATACTGTATCCTCTTTTTCGAAAACCTCTACAAATCTTCACCCTCGCCTCCACAAGATAGTGATCAGACATCCCACCAACTGCCCCTATTACCACATTTATATCCAAAAGTCTCTCTTCACACGCTTATCCATTAATATGTAATCTATTAATGCCCGTTGACCATCTCTCCTACTCACATACTTATCCTTGTTTACATCTCTCTTTTATAGACCAGGTATTCCCAATCACAGGTCTTTTTTCAGCACACAACTCTACAAGCTCTTCACCATCTCCATTCATAACACTGAACACCTAGTAGGCACCAATGACACCCTCAGCTGCCACGTTACTTACCTTGACATTCAAATCACCCATCACCAATACACGCTCTCGTAAACCCATCACCAATACACGCCTTCGTAAACCCATCACCAATACACGCTCTCGTAAACCCAAACTGCTAACACACTCACTCAATATTCTTTCTCCCCTATCCCCAGGGATAATATATATATATATATATATATATATATATATATATATATATATATATATATATATATATATATATATATATATTCTTTTTTTTTTGCCGCTGTCTCCCGCGTTTGCGAGGTAGCGCAAGGAAACAGACGAAAGAAATGGCCCAACCCACCCCCATACACATGTATATACATACGTCCACACACGCAAATATACATACCTACACAGCTTTCCATGGTTTACCCCGGACGCTTCACATGCCCTGATTCAATCCACTGACAGCACGTCAACCCCGGTATACCACATCGATCCAATTCACTCTATTCCTTGCCCTCTTTTCACCCCCCTGCATGTTCAGGCCCCGATCACACAAAATCTTTTTCACTCCATCTTTCCACCTCCAATTTGGTCTCCCTCTTCTCCTCGTTCCCTCCACCTCCGACACATATATCCTCTTGGTCAATCTTTCCTCACTCATTCTCTCCATGTGCCCAAACCATTTCAAAACACCCTCTTCTGCTCTCTCAACCACGCTCTTTTTATTTCAACACATCTCTCTTACCCTTACGTTACTTACTCGATCAAACCACCTCACACCACACATTGTCCTCAATCATCTCATTTCCAGCACATCCATCCTCCTGCGCACAACTCTATCCATAGCCCACGCCTCGCAACCATACAACATTGTTGGAACCACTATTCCTTCAAACATACCCATTTTTGCTTTCCGAGATAATGTTCTCGACTTCCACACATTCTTCAAGGCTCCCAGAATTTTCGCCCCCTCCCCCACCCTATGATCCACTTCCGCTTCCATGGTTCCATCCGCTGCCAGATCCACTCCCAGATATCTAAAACACTTTACTTCCTCCAGTTTTTCTCCATTCAAACTTACCTCCCAATCGACTTGACCCTCAACCCTACTGTACCTAATAACCTTGCTCTTATTCACATTTACTCTTAACTTTCTTCTTTCACACACTTTACCAAACTCAGTCACCAGCTTCTGCAGTTTCTCACATGAATCAGCCAACAGCGCTGTATCATCAGCGAACAACAACTGACTCACTTCCCAAGTTCTCTCATCCACAACAGACTTCATACTTGCCCCTCTTTCCAAAACTCTTGCATTAACCTCCCCAACAATCCCATCCATAAACAAATTAAACAACCATGGAGACATCACACACCCCTGCCGCAAACCTACATTCACTGAGAACCAATCACTTTCCTCTCTTCCTACACGTACACATGCCTTACATCCTCGATAAAAACTTTTCACTGCTTCTAACAACTTGCCTCCCACACCATATATTCTTAATACCTTCCACAGAGCATCTCTATCAACTCTATCATATGCCGTCTCCAGATCCATAAATGCTACATACAAATCCATTTGCTTTTCTAAGTATTTCTCACATACATTCTTCTAAGCAAACACCTGATCCACACATCCTCTACCACTTCTGAAACCACACTGCTCTTCCCCAATCTGATGCTCTGTACATGCCTTCACCCTCTCAATCAATACCCTCCCATATAATTTACCAGGAATACTCAACAAACTTATACCTCTGTAATTTGAGCACTCACTCTTATCCCCTTTGCCTTTGTACAATGGCACTATGCACGCATTCCGCCAATCCTCAGGCACCTCTCCATGAGTCATACATACATTAAATAACCTTACCAACCAGTCAATAATACAGTCACCCCCTTTTTTAATAAATTCCACTGCAATACCATCCAAACCTGCTGCCTTGCCGGCTTTCATCTTCCGCAAAGCTTTTACTACCTCTTCTCTGTTAACCAAATCATTTTCCCTAACCCTCTCACTTTGCACACCACCTCGACAAAAACACCCTATATCTGCCACTCTATCATCAAACACATTCAACAAACCTTCAAAATACTCACTCCATCTCCTTCTTACATCACCACTACTTGTTATCACCTTCCCATTTGCGCCCTTCACTGAAGTTCCCATTTGCTCCCTTGTCTTACGCACTTTATTTACCTCCTTCCACAACATCTTTTTATTTTCCCTAAAATTTAATGATACTCTCTCACCTCAACTCTCATTTGCCCTCTTTTTCACCTCTTGCACCTTTCTCTTGACCTCCTGTCTCTTTCTTTTATACATCTCCCACTCAATTGCATTTTTTCCCTGCAAAAATCGTCCAAATGCCTCTCTCTTCTCTTTCACTAATAATCTTACTTCTTCATCCCACCACTCACTACCCTTTCTAATCAACCCACCTCCCACTCTTCTCATGCCACAAGCATCTTTTGCGCAATCCATCACTGATTCCCTAAATACATCCCATTCTTCCCCCACTCCCCTTACATCCATTGTTCTCACCTTTTTCCATTCTGTACTCAGTCTCTCCTGTACTTCCTCACACAAGTCTCCTTCCCAAGCTCACTTACTCTCACCACCCTCTTCACCCCAACATTCACTCTTCTTTTCTGAAAGCCCATACAAATTTTCACCTTAGCCTCCACAAGATAATGATCAGACATCCCTCCAGTTGCACCTCTCAGCACATTAACATCCAAAAGTCTCTCTTTCGCGCGCCTGTCAATTAACACGTAATCCAATAACGCTCTCTGGCCATCTCTCCTACTTACATACGTATACTTATGTATATCTCGCTTTTTAAACCAGGTATTCCCAATCACCAGTCCTTTTTCAGCACATAAATCTACAAGCTCTTCACCATTTCCATTTACAACACTGAACACCCCATGTATACCAATTAGTCCCTCAACTGCCACATTACTCACCTTTGCATTCAAATCACCCATCACTATAACCCGGTCTCGTGCATCAAAACCACTAACACGCTCATTCAGCTGCTCCCAAAACACTTGCCTCCCATGATCTTTCTTCTCATGCCCAGGTGCATATGCACCAATAATCACCCATCTCTCTCCATCAACTTTCAGTTTTACCCATATTAATCGAGAATTTACTTTCTTACATTCTATCACATACTCCCACAACTCCTGTTTCAGGAGTAGTGCTACTCCTTCCCTTGCTCTTCTCCTCTCACTAACCCCTGACTTTACTCCCAAGACATTCCCAAACCACTCTTCCCCTTTACCCTTGAGCTTCGTTTCACTCAGAGCCAAAACATCCAGGTTCCTTTCCTCAAACATACTACCTATCTCTCCTTTTTTCACATCTTGGTTACATCCACACACATTTAGACACCCCAATCTGAGCCTTCGAGGAGGATGATCACTCCCCGCGTGACTCCTTCTTCTGTTTCCCATTTTAAAAAGTTAAGAAATACAAGGAGGGGAGGATTTCTGGCCCCCCGCTCCCGTCCCCTCTAGTCGCCTTCTAGGACACGCGAGGAATGCGTGGGAAGTACTCTTTCACCACTATCCCCAGGGATAATATATATATATATATATATATATATATATATATATATATATATATATATATATATATATATATATATATATATATATATATATACACATACATACGCACACACACACACACACACACACACACATATACATATTTATACATATGAAAAATGTAAGAAATAATTTAGAAAACTGAAACTTCTAGCTTGAAATGAAATGAAAAAATGAATGTCACATAATGGTTCATATATATATTCATATATATATATATATTCATATATATATATATATATATATATATATATATATATATATATATATATATATATATATATATATATATATATATATATATATATTTATTTTCTTTCAAAGTATTCGCCATTTCCCGCGTTAGCAAGGTAGCGTTAAGAACAGAGGACTGGGCCTTTGAGGGAATATCCTCACATGGCCCCCTTCTCTGTTCCTTCTTTTGGAAAATTAAAAAAGAAAACGAGAGGGGAGGATTTCCAGCCCCCCACTCCCTCCCCTTTTAGTCGCCTTCTACGACACGCAGGGAATACGTGGGAAGTATTCTTTCTCCCCTAACCCTAGGGATAATATATATATATATATATATATATATATATATATATATATATATATATATATATATATATATATATATATATATATATATATATATATGGCGAGGTAGAGCGAGTGAGTCAGAAGAAACAGATGTTCTGATGATGTTATGTGGCGTGTGCATGACCCACCGCTGGTGTCATGTGTGTGTGTGTTGGGTCGCTGATGTATTAGCACATGTGTACGAGGGTTATTATGAGTATATGTACATGTGTTGGCATTGCAGTGTATGTGTGTGTGTGTGTGTGTGTGTGTGTGTGTGTGTGTGTGTGTGTGTGCGTGTGTGTGTGCGTGTGTGTGTGTTGATTTGAAGTGTTGATTTGTGTGTTGATTTGAAGTGTTAAAAGTTGTGATCAGGTCACCCCTCACGCCTTTCTCTTTCACTGTGTGCAAATTCAAGGCCTCTAGCCTTTCCCTTAATCTCCATTATTTAATTTTGACGCCATCTTTTCTGTCCTCCTCTGGACCTTCTCTTTGCGGTAACTAAACATGGGATGCATATCCTAGTATTGGCCTTATGTACGATGTGGACAGCTTGCTGAATATTCTCTTATCCACATACAAGATATGCTGGTCTGATATTATCTCGTGTGTGTCTGTGTTTGTGTCTGTGTGTTTGTATATGTGTATATGCATCTTTGCACTCGTGTTTGCCCGTCTGTCTGTCTACCTGTCTGTCTGTCTTTCCTTATATGTGCCTGTGCACTCGTGTGTGTGTGTGTGTGTGTGTGTGTGTGTGTGTGTGTGTGTGTGTGTGTGCACCCCAGCTCCGGGAGCGGCCGGCCCAATGATTATGTCCAGCCGCCACCTGCACACCTGCCTCACATTGCCACCACTCCCTCACCTCTCTCTCTCTCTCTCTCTCTCTCTCTCTCTCTCTCTCTCTCTCTCTCTCTCTCTCTCTCTCTCTCTTTTTTTTTTTTTTTTTTTTTTTTTTTCAAAAGAAGGAACAGAGAATTGGGCCAGGTGAGGGTATTCCCTCAAAGGCCCAGTCCTCTGTTCTTAACGCTACCTCGCTAATGCGGGAAATGGCGAATAGTTTGAAAGAAAGAAAAAAAGATATATATATATATATATATATATATATATATATATATATATATATATATATATTTTTTTTTTTTTTTTTTTTTTATACTTTGTCGCTGTCTCCCGCGTTTGCGAGGTAGCGCAAGGAAACAGACGAAAGAAATGGCCCCCCCCCCCCATACACATGTACATACACACGTCCACACACGCAAATATACATACCTACACAGCTTTCCATGGTTTACCCCAGACGCTTCACATGCCTTGATTCACTCCACTGACAGCACGTCAACCCCTGTATACCACATCGCTCCAATTCACTCTATTCCTTGCCCTCCTTATATAATAAAAAATATATATATATATATATATATATATATATATATATATATATATATATATATATATATATATATGCCTCTGCTGCCGGTCGTATGACACCAACATGTGTCAACACGTAAGCAAGACAGTAATGTGACACACTCCATCACTCGTCCCAAAACCACACTTTTCCTCACCATTCATAAAGGATCTAATTTCTCATCCGTCACACTTTCCTACATGAGTCACGTGACAGCTACACATTCATATCGTCACATACAAGATTCCCATAAGTCATGTGACAAGACAATGAGTTTCATAATGCAACCATGACTTGTGTAACGCAACTCCATGTTATCGATCACAACCCCATGTTACGTATCACAACCCCATGTTACGTCACAACCCCATGTTACGTATCACAACCCCATGTTACGTATCAGAACCCCATGTTACGTATCACAACTACAAGGTCCACTGTCACGTGACGTTTTTGTCGTAGGTCACATGATACTACGTCATGGCACTTAGCACGATCATGAGTCACATAACAAGACCAAATAGTAACGCTACTACAAGTCACATAACGCACTACCACAACTCTCTTACTGGACGAGCTCACATCTCACAAGATTACCGTAAGTCACATAACACACATACCACGATCACATAACACACATACCACGATCATATAACACACATACCACGATCACATAACACACTACCACAAGTAACACAGCCAGTCTTCCACAAGTCTCATAACTCATCTACTATGTGTTACATTACCACGATTCACATAAAACACTTCGTCACGTCGCGTAAGATGATACCATATGTCACACTACACACTAACAGGTTCACATAACATTACTCCGTCACTACACTCGTCATCTAGATCTAGAACTTGACAGAGCTGAGTGGAAAGCGGTACGACATATAAACTGTTCGAGACTAATTACCAAATTTGACCCTCTTGCCCTACGCCACAATGTTGGTTCACTTTCCCTTCTCTGTATGCATTACTCCGGTGTTTGCTCCCGAGAGCTGGCTGCTTGTGTGCCCCCCACCACTAGATAGAGTACGCAATACTCAACAAGCTGCTGCGTCACATGATTACTATTGGCCGCTGGCAACTCAAGGGTGGGCCATTTTGATAACTGTTTTTTCCCCCACACCTCGAAGCTTTGGAACCCGCTTATCCTCTCAAGTATTTTCCAGTAACTGTGACATGGCACATTTAAAAGACAGATTTTTCACTTCCTCCAAAATGTCCCTTTTTCCCCCTTTCATTAACCTCTCTGCATGTAAATAAAGGCCCAGATCACTGCCACTCGTTCCATAATACACGATCACATGTCACAGTAGACATTACCCACACATTGCAATGTACAATAACACACGTCATACAATTCATAATAACACGTCATACAGCATAATAACACGCCGAGTGATACACTGCCTCACGTTACATAACAAACTACCACGTCACATAGCACTTAAATGCATTTCATAGCGGACCATCATACGTGACACATAGCGGACCATCATGCGTGACACATAGCGGACCATCATACGTGACACATAGCGGACCATCATACATGACACATAGCGGACCATCATACGTGACACATAGCGGACCATCATGCGTGACACATAGCGGACCATCATACGTGACACATAGCGGACCATCATACGTGACACATTACCACGTCACAAAACACGACTATAAGTCACATCTCGCACACGTCATATAAGACTACCACATATCATATACCACACTACCCCACTACCTGACCCGTCTATAGCTAACTCTTCCTCAGATAAAGCTGCTCTCCTTGGTCACCTCATTCTTCTCGATTTCAGCTTTAGATGATAGTGTGTCGAGTCTTCCTTTCTCACCTCCAGCCACTGAGCCTACCACGTGTGTAACATCTTCACACTGGGTCTTTGAAGTACTTTCCCAGTTCCATGTAGGCAAGACGTCCGGTACGGCCCAGATGGCAGACCTCCTCGAGTCCTGAGAAAATGTTCCTCTGAGTTGACATCAGTTCTTGCTCGCCTATTTCGTCTGTGTCTGGCAACCCAGATTGTTCCTTTTTGTAAGCGTGCCTTCGTGGAACCCATCATTAGGAAAGGAGGCCAATCTATCTTTTGCCCCATTGGCCTTATCAAGACTTTCCTTAATCCTCACTTTCTTAAGTTCTTCTTTCTGATCACCAATACAGATTTAGCAGTGCAATGTCTACACTTGATCTCTCCTGTGTGGCCCACATCTGTTCCTCATCACTCAGGGATTTTGATGAAACTTTTGTCGTGGTCTTCGAGATCTCCTAAGCATGTGACAGGGTGTGGCATAAGTCTTTGCCATGTAACCTCCCTTCATTTGGCTCCCCTGCTTCTCTCTGTTCTCTGTTGTATTGCTTCCTCTCTCGCCGAGTCATCGCAAGAGCCGGTGATGGAGTGACACCCCCTCCCCTCCCTCTCATATCCTATCAACAGTGGTGTCCCTGAGGGTTCTGTCCTATCGCCTACTCTGTTTCTTCTCTCCATGAATGGTCTTTCTTCAGCCTCAACCTCAAACCTTATTCACTGTTATGATGAAGCTTCTACATCACACAATCTGTCTGTATTACGTGCAACCTCCTTCGTATTCTCTTACAGCTGCAGGTGGTCAACGTGAATGGACCGAATGCCATTCCAACTCGTGTCCTAAGCGAATGTTTCTCTGAGCTGACTCTGATCATTGCTTGTTTATTTCGTTTCTGTCAAAAAAAAACCTCTCTCTCTCTCTCTCTCTCTCTCTCTCTCTCTCTCTCTCTCTCTCTCTCTCTCTCTCTCTCTCTCTCTCTCTCTCTCTCTCTCTCTCTCTCTCTCTCTCTCTCTCTCTCTCTCTCTCAAACCACCACCACCATACCCGTTCTCTTTCTCATACTGAACATATTTTTTTTTCTCTCGGTTCGGATCTGTGCAAGATGTCGGAGTAGGGAAGCAGTAAATTGGGTAAAAATTGATAGTGTTGAAATGTAAATTTTTCCCTTTTTCTGTTGTCATTCATTCCCCACTTTTCAGTTTCAAAACTCCACAGTTCCATCCGTTCGATCCTGTAATGACATGAACGTGAAGACCATAGCCACATCCTCCACTCTATCCTGGACGACCAACATAATCAATATCACAGAGTCTGCTTCCCAAAAAGCTGGGAGTGTTGTATACATGACGTGAAGTTTTCTTCATGACCAAGAAATTCACATCTGCCGGAGCTTTAGTCACCCGTATGTGGAGTGCTTCGTTCACGTCTCTATTATCGAGGTTGGAAGCAGAAACCTTCCGTCTCACTGATTCTCCGGGCATCATCTCTCTCTCCGACCGTCTCTCTCTATCAGCCATGTTCTTGCTATCGTCTCTCTGTTCCACAGATATCATTATAGCCCCTGATTTCATGAGCTATTTACCTGTGTCCCTGCCACTCAGGCTTGGACCCAGGGCACGCCTCAGGCTACTGCTACCCATCATAGTTTGTATGTGGAAATTAATCACACGAGGATTGACCGTTATAGTACCTCACTTCTCTCCTCGAACAGCAAAGCCTTGGAATTCCCTTCCTTCTTTCGTCTTTCCCTCTTCCTGTAACCTTTCTTCCTTTAAGAGTCAGGTCTACAAACACTTGCGGAACCCTGATTAATTTCCTCATTCATTTTACCCCTTCCCATTTTCTTTACTCAAGTTGGCCTCGACTGGGGCATTTTTCGCCCGTGATATGTTGGTCACCATAAACATATAAGTCACGTGACAGATACACGTCACATAGCACATCATAACACCAGCATACGTCACACATAGCACTCAACCTAACACAAGCACAACTCACATAACACCCAACTGTCACATGACCACGTGTCATGTAGGATTATCACACGTCTCAAAATACAACATAACACTACCAGAAACCACGTGCCATAATCACAAGTCACATGACTTAACCACAATCCCCAGGAGGCCACACGTCACATCACCACGTGTCACCTAAAAACATGGCCACACGCCACATACTACACCACTTCACATCACACACTACACTACCACATGCCACGTCAGGAGGCCACATACCTCCAGCCACCCCGTACTGCCGGCCATCGTGTCTGTTTACCGCACTGTGCACGATAGATATCAACCAGAAACGTGCGGCTTCATTACTTCCCCAGGATGAAGGCCAAAAGGTAGTGAACCCGTTGGGTCTACGGAGTGTGACACGTGGGAAAAAAGGAAACTGGGTTCTTGATGTGTCCACTGTAGCGAAGGTGAGCATCCTGCTCACTGTCAGTCAGCCGGAAGAATGTTTTGTGCTGGCTGGGCCGACCCAGAGAACGCCTCACTCTGCCCTTCCTCCACCCGAATAGTCGGCTGTGCTTTGTCTTCAGGATCACGAGAGCCGTTTCCGAGGTGTCTCCTGTGGGGACTCTCGACTCTACTGAGGCTCAGGTTGGACCCAACATCGGGTGAAGGACGTGCTAAGAGTGTCCGCTAACAATAAGGTGGCTACTGTTTCACATCAGGTCTTCCTCAGTGCCTTCCCACCTCCCCAGCCATCCAAACTGGCACATCCTGTGTGTGGTGGTGGTGGTGGTGGTGGTGGTGGTGGTGGTGGTGGAGTCAGTCCTCCACCACCAGCCCCAGCTAACGGGAGGGAAGGTCACCTGCCTCGCCAAACTCTCCCTCACATGCCACACCTCCTCCTCCTCCAAGCACCTTTGCTCTTACGACCAGCAGTGTCCAGCCCCACGTCTCTCCTGGCAGATACCACCCACATCCTCCCGCAACCCAGTAATGCCACCTCAAGAATTGAAGTGCGAGACGAGCAATTACTGCTGGATGGAGTTATTACCCGGTTAAGGTGGTCTCCAGCGGGGCTAACGGCTTATTAATGATGTAGCGGTTATCCTGGTGAGTGGGTCTGACGGGGGCGTTCCCTGGCGACACTGACAGGTCCTGTACCAGGCCTGCCAGGCTCCTGCTCCGGAGATCACGGGGCTCCGGCCACTGTCTGGTGTCACGAGGTCCCAACCTGTCCCAGGTGTCACGGGGCTCCGGCCTATGAGGCCTTACCCTACATCAGGTGTCCAGAGGCCCCGTGTGTCCAGAGGCCCCGTGTGTCCAGAGGCCCCGTGTTGTGTCGAGTGTCACGGTCCCCATCCGGTATCTAGTGCTAGAGGCCCCAACCAATATCATATGTCGGGAGGCCCCCATGCTGTGCCAGGTGTCAGGAGGCCCCCATGCTGTGCCAGGTGTCAGGAGGCTCCAATCGGTATCATGTATCAGTAGTCCCCAACCTGGGCCAGGTGTCAGAACCCCCTCCCCTCCCAAGCTGTGCCGGGTGTCAGAAGGCCTCCCCCCAGCAATGTCAGGTGTCAGAACCTCCTCCCGTCCCCTAGCTGTGGCAGGTGTCATCCCTCGGGGAGACCAGGTATGCCCCAGGCAGTGTCCAGCCCTCCGCCAACACACGGTGAAGGTCGAGCGGCTGTTATGGTCAAGGGAGGTGTGGCCTTGCATACTGGGGGAGCAGTGGCCAGCCTCGCCCGCTAGTGCACCGCTCTCCTCCTCCTCCTCCTACCTTGCTCCCCACACGCAGTCATGCAGTCCTTCTTAACTCTGACATCAGAGCCGTGTGTGTGTGTGTGTGTGTGTGTGTGTGTGTGTTTGTGTTCGCGCGCGAGGGGGGGAGGGGTGCGCTTGGCACGGAGAAAGACGGAAGGGACAAAGCGATGAATCAACCACAGATTAAGAAGCAACACACTCTCTCTCTCTCTCTCTCTCTCTCTCTCTCTCTCTCTCTCTCTCTCTCTCTCTCTCTCTCTCTCTCTCTCTCTCTCTCTCTCTCTCTCTCTCTCTCTCTCTCTCTCTCTCTCCGTATCAGCCTCGCTGGCTTCTCGTTATCTTATCACCCGCTCTTCAGCAGTGGCCGTTATCACAAGAGACACTTTGTGGCAGTGAGATAGCGGGGCCGGACGCCCTCCTGACCCGCACCACCTCCGTCGCCCAGTGTGACATGAGAGCTGTCTGCTGCAGTTGGAACCTTCCTCCCGCCACCCTCTCATCCTGCACCCACCACACCCAACCTTCCTCCCGCCACCCTCTCATCCTGCACCTCACCACACCCAACCTTCCTCCCGCCACCCTCTCATCCTGCACCTCACCACACCCAACCCTCCTCCCGCCACCCTCTCATCCTGCACCCACCACACCCAACCCTCCTCCCGCCACCCTCTCATCCTGCACCCACCACACCCAACCTTCCTCCCGCCACCCTCTCATCCTGCACCTCACCACACCCAACCCTCCTCCCGCCACCCTCTCATCCTGCACCCACCACACCCAACCCTCCTCCCGCCACCCTCTCATCCTGCACCCACCACACCCAACCTTCCTCCCGCCACCCTCTCATCCTGCACCCACCACACCCAACCTTCCTCCCGCCACCCTCTCATCCTGCACCCACCACACTCGACCCTGCAGCGCGGGGGCGGGTTCCTCGTGAAGGGATTTTACCCGATTTCCCAAGTGTTCCCACGACCGTTACCGAAACACAATAACAAGCCAGCTGTTGTATCCCTGTATTTCCTAGTGTTGTTGTAGGTTCGTGTAAACACTTCTCGCTTGACCCAAATATGTATATTTGCATATCATCTGCCCGTAACATCATATCAATTGTTAGAACGTTAAGGCCATGTGAACTAGACATGTTGTGGTGACGGTAGAAGACCTGTGGCTAAAGTTGGTGTTGATGTTTCCAGGGATGGCGTGTGGCAGTGTGTTTGCCACAGAGAGCCAGCTGGGGCGTGACCTCTCCGGCCTCGACCCGACACGTAACGATCTGGCCTCTGACCTCTCGAGAAAGAAGAGAGACTCGCCTCCAGTCTCCAGGACCGCCTCCCACAGGTGAGTGTCTCAACCACATTGTAACCACGATCCTCGCTGCCCTCTGGTGGTCAAGACTTGTCCTGTGTGTCTGTAGGATGCACAGAGGCCACACACGAGCGACACAGAGATTGGCAACTAATGCTCCACATCACACACTAGATCTGTTCCCTCACACTGGTACAATCATCGCTGTGCTACAACACAGTTCTGCTATGTTGGCATAAGTAATCTTATTCGAACATGTAAGTGTAGGATATTATCTATGACCGCTGGCATTCAAAACGTTCCATCATCTGTGACTTCTCGTGTGGAATCAGCCTGAGACAATACGACCAGAGGAATTCAGTAGCACTATATGTATAGGAATACATTCACCTGTGGGACTGTGGATGTTATGGTAGGGTTCTGTACCTATGTAGAAGACACATCACCTGACAGTAACCAGTGGATGTTGTATGTATGCTATTCAGTGAGTAAGCGTCTGTGTGAGAGTAGTGGCCGTTGTCGTAGTAATAAGAGAAACACCGCCAGGAGTAAATGAACGGTTACACCAACGTTAAAAAGTATTTACTATGGTTTATGTATGTCTTGGCTCTTGTAATAAGGGAGGCAGGTGAAGGCCAGTTTCATTAACCAGGGCAGAGTTGCTGGCCATCCAATCTTCTCTAATGATTTACCAACTCAACCATGACTGTGTCCAGCGAGTGGATATACACTTGACATGATCCTCGACGTGATCCTTGACATCTTCCTTGACATGATCCTCGACGTGATCCTTGACATGTTTCTCGAGATGATCCTCGACGTGATCCTTGACATGTTCCTTGAGATGATCCTCGACGTGATCCTTGACATGTTTCTCGAGATGATCCTCGACGTGATCCTTGACATGTTCCTTGAGATGATCCTCGACGTGATCCTTGACATGTTTCTCGAGATGATCCTCGACGTGATCCTTGACATGTTCCTTGAGATGATCCTCGACGTGATCCTTAACATCTTCCTTGAGATGATCCTCGACGTGATCCTTGACATCTTCCTTGAGATGATCCTCGACGTGATCCTTGACATCTTCCTTGAGATGATCCTCGACGTGATCCTTGACATCTTCCTTGAGATGATCCTCGACGTGATCCTTGACATCTTCCTTGAGATGATCCTTCATGTGATTCTTGAAATGCATGATTGTTGACGTGGGTCCAGCTATCACTTGAACACGCCTAAGTTTGGAGGGGCGGCAGGTGTGTACAACGTACTGACACGGAGTGTGTAAGATGGTTCCCGACCATCACTTCAATACTCCTACGTCAGTAGGGTGGTATTTCCCAACTAGTCCAAGCTTAAGCAACACAACAAGTAAAGCAAAAAGATTAGAATATAATAATGATACAAACTATAGACATATCTCAGACCCTGACATCAGTACAAACAAGGAACATCCTTCGTTCCCTCAGAGCCTGAAGGCACCGAAGAGATCCCCCTCAGCCATCCAGCGACGTACATAATGAACATTGTTTATGTTACCTTGGTTACCCTCCCTTGCTGCAGCCAACATTAAGCAACATCATTATATACCTCAACCCTCAGGCTGACGGGGTATATGAATGAGGAAACAAAGAACGTGTACCCAGACAACGTACCTCACAGAACCCTACACCTCTCTCTCTCTCTCTCTCTCTCTCTCTCTCTCTCTCTCTCTCTCTCTCTCTCTCTCTCTCTCTCTCTCTCTCTCTCTCTCTCTCTCTCTCTCTCTCTCTCTCTCTCTCTCTCTCTCTCTCTCTCTCTCTCTCTCGTTAAAGAAACTCGCCAGGGGTTGGCTGTATGGGGAGAAGAGGGCCGTGCAGGGGTTAGTGTCTGGGGAGAGGAATGCTGTACAGGGTTGGGGATCTGGGGAGGGGAGAGCCGTGCAGGGGTTGGTGGTCTGAGAAGATCTGTACCCGAGAAAGATGGACGCCTGACTAATGGACGTGTGTGTTGCTCAGTATACAGTCCGCCCGTCTCTCCTGTTGACCCAAGGGACCCGGAACAACAGTTTCATTTTCCTTTAGTGAGGTAATATCCTGACACGTTGGCTGGATCCTTCACTATGCGCTCCACCAGCGTCTTCCTTAGTAACAATGGATCCAAATCAGTTTCCGTTTTCTGTATGAGGAGTCGTCTCTATACAGTTTGCTAGTCTCCCTGCTGAGAGCAGTCGACGGAGTTCTTGTTTTGTGTTCTTTGGAAATCCTTTTCGAGCTTCTGGTGCGGATTGAGCCGTGCCAAGGCTTGAAGCTGTGAATCAGGGATGAACTGCTGTCTCGTATAGTCTCGTTTTCTCTGAAGCTTTGTTCGTGGCCTAAGAGGACGGTTACGATTCCAAGTGTAATGATCACTTGAGCAGTGGGAACGTGCAGCAGACACCGACCCCTTTTGGGCCACCTTTTCCACACAATATCCCTCACGCCCGTACCTGTGACACATGTAAAATATATCAGTTTCGAAATATACACTCGGTGTTTGAACAATATCCTCCAGGGTCAAGACCTTCACCTCCCCTGCCCAGTGTACGATGGCCTCATGGCCTTAGGATGTTCCCCTTAGTGACACTTCTCCTGGCTGGTTGCGAGGTAGTTGCTCTGTATGCCAGCAATATCGTCTTAGCTTCCCTATCATCATCATTGTTAAGCTTCACTTGAATTAAACTTCTTCCCTTTCAGCCTCTCCTCCTTTTTTTTTATAAGAACATTCTCGACTTCTTGTTCATAAATGGTTACTTTTTAACATTTTTCGAGACGTGTAGGAGGAACCAGACGTTGTCTGAATCTTCCTTATCATCTTCCTCTGGAATCTTTACCGCTTTATATGCAACTTGGGCCAGATCTTCCTCCGCCGACGTGAGATCCACCGGCCTGCCTCTCCTCACCATCTGCATTGCTTTGCAAGTAGAAGGTATCGCAAGAAATGTCTGCAACAAGGGTCGCCCTGCTGGCTGAACGGCAAAACAGTCTCAGCCGGTTCGGTGGCTGTTGAGGTTTCTCACTGTGTCATACAACAGTTCAGCAATGATAACACACTGCGTCTCCCCACACTGTTTGGTCACGATCATCGGCACAGAGTATAAGGTCGTAGACATCCTGTAAGATCCATGCAGTCAGGGTCTAGTAGTCTTCATACGATCAAATACTGTGCCGTCTGTGGATAAGAACTGGAACTCTCAGGTTCCCTCTCATCCACCATCGGATTATTAGAAAATGGGTTTTTTTTGTGGATACTCCTCTAGTGTAGATGGTTACCAGGGACCATTCATGTAGTTTGTTCAACAGACACAAGATCTAAGCTGTTGTTTTCAGAACTCAATGGACCAGTTCAAGTCAACCCCAAATTACGTACAGGCAGAGTGACATACTTGAGGTCAACAGTCTGCCTCATAACACATCTACTTGGACACTACCACACGTCACTGATCAAAAGCCGTCCACCTCTGTGACCCTTGCGTGTTGGGACAAGCCTACTGAAGCAGGACCAAGCCCTCCGGCTCTGCGAGTCGAGACAGAGAGCTCGCTGGAGCTTTGTCGAGAAGCATAACAGTCGACGATTGTCGGCGATTGTACTTAGCTGATACTTAGACTGGGCCAGCTGAAATTGTTAGTCTCAGATAGAACATGAAGCCACCGAGGCTTCAGCTTTTCATGCTCTGCTCATCAGCAAAGGAAGTCATCCACAGACATCTATGTCTACTCTTGATTGTTAGAACAACTCAGTTTTGTTGTGGATAAGCTGATGAAGTGTGCAGATATGGCGCTCTTTTGTTTTTTAGCCATTCAGCAGGTCACAGTGAACAGGTCCGTAATTTCTAAAATCAAAGCTGTTCATGAATTATGGATAAACTTATCGAGCAAGCGAGTGCTTAATCATATACGAATGAAGAGGAATATACGAGAGAGGTTTCTTGTCCCCTGATGCAAGCAGGTGCCTCAAAAGTTCCCCAAGTCCAGCACCGGACTAGACAATGATGAAAGAGTAGACTACACATCATCTCCTGGTGAGGTGCTCATAATAAGATACTTTGGATGCCAAGGGATGAGAGACATCTTCAGGTCAGAGAAGCGACGCTCAAAGAAGTCTGATGAAGTGACACCGGAGAGAGAGAGAGAGAGAGAGAGAGAGAGAGAGAGAGAGAGAGAGAGAGAGAGAGAGAGAGAGAGAGAGAGAGAGAGATCAGTGTTATACTTAAAACTAATGTGTTTGTTCCAATGACGAGTTCTTTGTGGCTGCCTAGAGTATGGTAAAAAGGTCACGACCAGTGTTGCCCTTTGCAAAGCAGGAGTGTGACCGTGTTGCCCGTTGCAAAGCAAGAGTGTGACCAGTGTTGACAGTTGCAGAGCAGGAGTGTGACCAGTGTTGACAGTTGCAGAGGAGGAGTGTGACCAGTGTTGACAGTTGCAGAGCAGGAGTGTGACCAGTGTTGACAGTTGCAGGGCAGGAGTGTGACCAGTGTTGACAGCTGCAGAGCAGGAGTGTGACCAGTGTTGACAGTTGCAGAGCAGGAGTGTGACCAGTGTTGACAGTTGCAGAGCAGGAGTGTGACCAGTGTTGACAGCTGCAGAGCAGGAGTGTGACCAGTGTTGACAGTTGCAGAGCAGGAGTGTGACCAGTGATGACAGTTGCAGAGCAGGAGTGTGACCAATGTTGACAGTTGCAGAGCAGGAGTGTGACCAATGTTGACAATTGCAGAGCAGGAGTGTGACTAATGTTGACAATTGCAGAGCAGGAATGTGACCAGTGTTGACAGTTGCAGAGCAGGAGTGTGACCAGTGTTGACAGCTGCAGAGCAGGAGTGTGACCAGTGTTGACAGTTGCAGAGCAGGAGTGTGACCAGTGATGACAGTTGCAGAGCAGGAGTGTGACCAATGTTGACAGTTGCAGAGCAGGAGTGTGACCAGTGTTGACAGTTGCAGAGCAGGAGTGTGACCAATGTTGACAGTTGCAGAGCAGGAGTGTGACCAATGTTGACAATTGCAGAGCAGGAATGTGACCAGTGTTGACAGTTGCAGAGCAGAAGTGTGACTAGTGTTGACAGCTGCAGAGCAGGAGCGTGACCAATGTTAACAGTTGCAGAGAAGGAGTGTGACCAGTGTTAATTGTTGCAGAGCAGGAATGTGACCAGTGTTGACAGTTGCAGAGCAGGAGTGTGACCAGTGTTGACAGTTGCAGGGCAGGAATGTGACCAGTGTTGACAGTTGCAGAGCAGGAGTGTGACCAGTGTTGACAGTTGCAGAGCAGGAGTGTGACCAGTGTTAATTGTTGCAGAGCAGGAGTGTGACCAGTGTTGACAGTTGCAGAGCAGGAGTGTGACCAGTGTTGACAGCTGCAGAGCAGGAGTGTGACCAGTGTTGACAGTTGCAGAGCAGGAGTGTGACCAGTGTTTACAGTTGCAGAGCAGGAGTGTGACCAGTGTTAATTGTTGCAGGGCAGGAATGTGACCAGTGTTGACAGTTGCAGAGCAGGAGTGTGACCAGTGTTAATTGTTGCAGAGCAGGAATGTGACCAGTGTTGACAGTTGCAGAGCAGGAGTGTGACCAGTGTTAACTGTTGCAGAGCAGGAGTGTGACCAGTGTTGATTGTTGCAGAGCAGGAGTGTGACCAGTGTTAATTGTTGCAGAGCAGGAGTGTGACCAGTGTTAATTGTTGCAGAGCAGGAATGTGACCAGTGTTGACAGTTGCAGAGCAGAAGTGTGACCAGTGTTAATTGTTGCAGAGCAGGAGTGTGACCAGTGTTAATTGTTGCAGAGCAGGAGTGTGACCAGTGTTGACAGTTGCAGAGCAGGAGTGTGACCAGTGTTGATTGTTGCAGAGCAGGAATGTGACCAGTGTTGACAGTTACAGAGCAGGAGTGTGACCAGTGTTGACAATTGCAGAGTAGGAATGTGACCAGTGTTGACAGTTGCAGAGCAGGAATGTGACCAGTGTTGAAAGTTGCAGGGCAGGAATGTGACCAGTGTCGACAGTTGCAGAGCAGGAGTGTGACCAGTGTTGACAGTTGCAGAGCAGGAATGTGACCAGTGTTGACAGTTGCAGAGCAGGAGTGTGACCAGTCTTGACGGTTGCAGAGCAGGAGTGTGACCAGTGTTGACAGTTGCAGAGCAGGAGTGTGACCAGTGTCAATTGTTGCAGAGCAGGAGTGTGACCAGTGTTGACAGTTGCAGAGCAGGAATGTGACCAGTGTTGACAGTTGCAGAGCAGGAATGTGACCAGTGTTGACAGTTGCAGAGCAGGAATGTGACCAGTGTTGACAGTTGCAGAGCAGGAGTGTGACCAGTGTTGACAGTTGCAGAGCAGGAGTGTGACCAGTGTTGACTGTTGCAGAGCAGGAGTGTGACCAGTGTTGACAGTTGCAGAGCAGGAATGTGACCAGTGTTGATTGTTGCAGAGCAGGAGTGTGACCAGTGTTAATTGTTGCAGAGCAGGAGTGTGACCAGTGATGACAGTTGCAGAGCAGGAATGTGACCAGTGTTGACAGTTGCAGAGCAGGAGTGTGACCAGTGTTGACAGTTGCAGAGCAGGAATGTGACCAGTGTTGATTGTTGCAGAGCAGGAATGTGACCAGTGTTGACAGTTGCAGAGCAGAAGTGTGACCAGTGTTGACAGTTGCAGAGCAGGAGTGTGACCAGTGTTGACAGTTGCAGAGCAGGAATGTGACTAGTGTTGATTGTTGCTGAGCATGAATGTGACCAGTGTTGACAGTTGCAGAGCAGGAGGGTGACCAGTGTTGACAGTTGCAGAGCAGGAATGTGACCAGTGTTGATTGTTGCAGAGCAGGAATGTGACCAGTGTTAAGAGTTGCAGAGCAGGAATGTGACCAGTGTTGACAGTTGCAGAGCAGGAATGAGACCAGTGTTGACAGTTGCAGAGCAGGAGTGTGACCAGTGTTGACAGTTGCAGAGCAGGAGTGTGACCAGTGTTGACAGTTGCAGAGCAGGAGTGTGACCAGTGTTGACAGTTGCAGAGCAGGAGTGTGACCAGTGTTGACAGTTGCAGAGCAGGAATGTGACCAGTGTTGATTGTTGCAGAGCAGGAGTGTGACCAGTGTTAATTGTTGCAGAGCAGGAGTGTGACCAGTGATGACAGTTGCAGAGCAGGAATGTGACCAGTGTTGACAGTTGCAGAGCAGGAGTGTGACCAGTGTTGACAGTTGCAGAGCAGGAATGTGACCAGTGTTGACTGTTGCAGAGCAGGAATGTGACCAGTGTTGACAGTTGCAGAGCAGGAGTGTGACCAGTGTTGACAGTTGCAGAACAGGAGTGTGACCAGTGTTGACAGTTGCAGAGCAGGAATGTGACTAGTGTTGATTGTTGCTGAGCATGAATGTGACCAGTGTTGACAGTTGCAGAGCAGGAGTGTGACCAGTGTTGACAGTTGCAGAGCAGGAATGTGACCAGTGTTGATTGTTGCAGAGCAGCAATGTGACCAGTGTTGACAGTTGCAGAGCAGGAATGTGACCAGTGTTGACAGTTGCAGAGCAGGAATGAGACCAGTGTTGACAGTTGCAGAGCAGGAATGTGACCAGTGTTGACAGTTGCGGAGCAGGAGTGTGACCAGTGTTCACAGTTGCAGAGCAGGAGTGTGACCAGTGTTGACAGTTGCAGAGCAGGAGTGTGATCAGTGTTGACAGTTGCAGAGCAGGAATGTGACCAGTGTTGATTGTTGCAGAGCAGGAGTGTGACCAGTGTTGACTGTTGCAGAGCAGGAGTGTGACCAGTGTTAATTGTTGCAGAGCAGGAGTGTGACCAGTGATGGCAGTTGCAGAGCAGGAATGTGACCAGTGTTGACAGTTGCAGAGCAGGAGTGTGACCAGTGCTGACAGTTGCAGAGCAGGAATGTGACCAGTGTTGACAGTTGCAGAGCAGGAATGTGACCAGTGTTGAAAGTTGCAGAGCAGGAGTGTGACCAGTGTTAACAGTTGCAGAGCAGGAATGTGACAGGTATTGACAGTTGCAGAGCAGGAGTGTGACCAGTGTTGACAGTTGCAGAGCAGGAGTGTGACCAGTGTTAATTGTTGCAGGGCAGGAATGTGACGAGTGTTGACAGTTGCAGAGCAGGAGTGTGACCAGTGTTAATTGTTGCAGAGCAGGAGTGTGACCAGTGTTGACAGTTGCAGAGCAGGAGTGTGACCAGTGTTGACAGTTGCAGAGCAGGAGTGTGACAGTGTTGACAGTTGCAGAGCAGGAATGTGACCAGTGTTGACAGTTGCAGAGCAGGAGTGTGACCAGTGTTGACAGTTGCAGAGCAGGAATGTGACCAGTGTTGACAGTTGCAGAGCAGGAGTGTGACCAGTGTTGATTGTTGCAGAGCAGGAGTGTGACCAGTGTTGACTGTTGCAGAGCAGGAGTGTGACCAGCGTTGACAGTTGCAGAGAAGGAATATGACCAGTGTTGACAGTTGCAGAGCAGGAGTGCGACCAGTGTTGACAGTTGCAGAGCAGGAGTGTGACCAGTGTTGACAATTGCAGAGCAGGAATGTGACCAGTGTTGACAGTTGCAGAGCAGGAGTGTGACCAGTGTTGATTGTTGCAGAGCAGGAGTGTGACCAGTGTTGACAGTTGCAGAGCAGGAGTGTGACCAGTGTTGACAGTTGCAGAGCATGAGTGTGACCAGTGTTGACATTTGCAGAGCATGAGTGTGACCAGTGTTGACAGTTGCAGAGCAGGAGTGTGACCAGTGTTGACAGTTGCAGAGCAGGAGTGTGACCAGTGTTGACAGTTGCAGAGCAGGAGTGTGACCAGTGTTGACAGTTGCAGAGCAGGAGTGTGACCAGTGTTGACAGTTGCAGAGCAGGAGTGTGACCAGTGTTGACAGTTGACAGTAGCAGGAGTGTGACCAGTGTTGACAGTTGCAGAGCAGGAGTGTGACCAGTGTTGACAGTTGCAAGCAGGATGTGACCAGGTTGACTGTTGCAGAGCAGGAGTGTGACCAGTGTTGACAGTTGCAGAGCAGGAGTGTGACCAGTGTTGACAGTTGCAGAGCAGGTGTGTGACCAGTGTTGACAGTTGCAGAGCAGGAGTGTGACCAGTGTTGACAGTTGCAGAGCAGGAGTGTGACCAGTGTTGACAGTTGCAGAGCAGGAATGTGACCAGTGTTGACAGTTGCAGAGCAGGATGTGACCAGTGTTGACAGTTGCAGAGCAGGATGTGACCAGTGTTGACAGTTGCAGAGCAGGAGTGTGACCAGTGTTGACAGTTGCAGAGCAGGAGTGTGACCAGTGTTGACAGTTGCAGAGCAGGAGTGTGACCAGTGTTGACTGTTGCAGGGCAGGAGTGTGACCAGTGTTGCAGTTGCAGAGCAGGAGTGTGACCATGTTGATTGTTGCAGGGCAGGAATGTGACCAGTGTTGACAGCTGCAGAGCAGGAGTGTGACCAGTGTTTGACAGTTGCAGAGCAGGAATGTGACCAGTGTTGATTGTTGCAGGCAGAATGTGGACCATGTTGACAGTTGCAGAGCAGGAGTGTGACCAGTGTTGACAGTTTGCAGAGTAGGAGTGTGATCAGTGTTGAATGTTGCAGAGGAGTGTGACCAGTGTTGAACAGTGCAGAGCAGAGTGTGACCAGTGTTTGACAGTTGCAGAGCAGAGTGTGACCAGTGTTGACAGTTGCAGAGCAGGAGTGTGACCAGTGTTGACAGTTGCAGGGCAGGAGTGTGACCATTGTTGACTGTTGCAGAGCAGGAGTGTGCCCATGTTGACAGTTGCAGAGCAGGAATGTGACCAGTGTTGAGTGTTTGCAGAGCATGAATGTGACCCAGTGTTGACAGTTGCAGAGCAGGATTGTGACCAGTGTTGATCAGTTTGCAGAGCAGGAGTGTGACCAGTGTTGACAGTTGCAGAGCAGGAGTGTGACCAGTGTTGACAGTTGCAGAGCAGGAGTGTGACCAGTGTTGACAGTTGCAGAGCAGGAATGTGACCAGTGTTGATTGTTGCAGAGCAGGAGTGTGACCAGTGTTGAGAGTTGCAGAGCAGGAGTGTGACCAGTGTTGACAGTTGCAGAGCAGGAGTGTGACCAGTGTTGATTGTTGCAGGGCAGGAATGTGACCAGTGTTGACAGTTGCAGAGCAGGAGTGTGACCAGTGTTGACAGTTGCAGAGCAGGAGTGTGACCAGTGTTGACAGTTGCAGAGCAGGAGTGTGACCAGTGTTGACAGTTGCAGAGCAGGAATGTGACCAGTGTTGATTGTTGCAGGGCAGGAGTGTGACCAGTGTTGATTGTTGCAGGGCAGGAATGTGACCAGTGTTGACAGTTGCAGAGCAGGAATGTGACCAGTGTTGAGTGTTGCAGAGCAGGAGTGTGACCAGTGTTGACAGTTGCAGAGCAGGAGTGTGACCAGTGTTGATTGTTGCAGGGCAGGAATGTGACCAGTGTTGACAGTTGCAGAGCAGGAGTGTGATCAGTGTTGACAGTTGCAGAGCAGGAGTGTGACCAGTGTTGACAGTTGCAG